>NW_023646197.1:0-7759 GCF_015228065.2 Penaeus monodon
TATATAAAAATTTATAATAAATTTTCTTTTTTTTTCTTTTACCCTAATTTTTGAAAAAAATATAAATTTGGAAAAAAAATCTTTTTACACTTCAAAACTTTTTTTTTAGTTTTTCCCCCCGGCTTTTTGTTTTGGGTTTTTTTTTTTTTTTCCTTTTTTTTTTAATTGGACAAAATTTTCCGTTAATCATTTATTATCAATTATCATCATTATTGTCGTTATCATCATAATTATCATCTTTCACATTATTGCAATTTATCAATTATTCAATTATTATCATCATTTGCAATTATTATCATTATTATTGCAATTATTGCGTTATAATATATATTTTAACAAATACTAATAACACAAATAATAAATAACACTAATAACAATAATAACGTCTTTATAATATTTTATATCATTATTCAATTAATACGTTATTACTGTAATTATTACTGTTATAATAATTATTTTTGCAATTATACTACCAGTAAAAATAATAATAATGATAATAATAACAATAATAATATTAATAACAGTATTATAACGATTAGTATTAGTATTAGTATACTTATTATTATTATTATTATTGTTATTATTACAGTTATAATATATTTTTTGGCAATAATACTAATAATTAAAGTAAAAAAAAAATAATAATAATGATAATAATATATAATATAATAATAATAATACTAATAATAATAATATAATAATAATAATAATAATAATAATATAATAATAATATAATAATAATAATAATAATAATAATAATAATAATAATAATAATAATAATAATAATAATAATGATAAAATGTTCTCCAAATTCTCTTTATTCTCACTTTTATCATCATTATTGTCATGATTAATAGAATTCTGGTAATTATTATCATTATTACCCTAAATTATTGCAAATCATCAAATGAATGGAAAAAACGTCATTTTGGAGTCTACTCTCAAAGGCTATATTTCGCTAGATTTTGCCGCTTTTCGACTTTTGGGATTTTTTTTTCTTTTACCTTTTTTTATTATATATGGCACAATTCTGTTATTATCATCATTTATCATGATTATCACATTATGTCGTTATCATCTCATTTCATCTTATCATCATTATTGCAATTATTATCTCTTATTGCATTATTATCATCATTATTGCATTATTATCATTATTATTGCAATTTTGCATTATAATATATATTTTACACTATAATAACACTACATATAATAGTTACACATAATACATAATAACTCTTTATAATTATTTATTCATATCTATTATTCGTTTACGATATTATTGTTATATAATTATTTTTGCAATTATACTACCAAAAAATATAAAAATGATATAAAACCAAAATAAATTAAAAAAGATTTAAAGATTAGTATTAGATTAGATACTTATTTTTTATTATTTTTATTGTTATTATTTCAGTTTAATATATTTTTTGGGAAAATAATATTAAAAAAAAAAAAATAATAATAATATTAAATAATAATAATAATAATAATAAAAAATATAAAAATTAATAAAAATTTAAAAATAATTAATAATAAAAAATAATTAAAAAAAAATAAAAAATAATAATAATAAAAATAATAATAATAATATAATCATACTAATAATAATTAATAATAATGATAATCATATAATACTGTATATCTATAATGATAATAATATTAATAATCATCAATGTTCTCCAAATTCTCTTATCTCCACTTTTATCATCATTATTGTCTGAATTACATAGAATTCTAGGTAATTATTATATCATTATTACCCTAATTATTGCCAAAATCATCAAATGAATGGAAAAAATTTCCATTTTGGAGTCTACTCCTCAAAAGGCTATATTTTCGCTAGATTTTGCCGCTTTTTCGTACTTTTTGGGATTTTTTTTCTTTTACCTTTTTTTTATTTATATGGACACAATTCCTGTTATTATCATCATTATTATCATGAATTATCATCTTATTGTCCGTTACATCATCATTATCATCATTATCATCATTATGCCATTATTATCATCAGTATTGCGATTATTATCATCATTATTACAATTATTATCATTATTATTGCAATTATTGCATTATAATATATAATTTTTTGTTTTTCAACTATACTAATAACAACTACAATAATAATAGTAAATCACACCAATAAATAACAATAATACGTCTTATAATAATTATTTAATATCATTATCTAATTAATTCGTTATTACTGTAATTTATTACTGTTATAAATAATTATTTTGCAATTATACTAGCCAGTAAAAATAATAATAATTGATAATACTAACATAATAATATTACTTACCAGTATTTAACGATTAGTAGTGAGTATTAGTATACTTATTATATTATTATTATTGTTATTATTCACGTTATAATATATTTTTTTGGCAATAATAACTAATCATTAAGTAAAAAAATAATAATACTGATAATAA
This sequence comes from Penaeus monodon, assembly GCF_015228065.2. Classification (NCBI taxonomy): domain Eukaryota; kingdom Metazoa; phylum Arthropoda; class Malacostraca; order Decapoda; family Penaeidae; genus Penaeus; species Penaeus monodon. The sequence goes on from NW_023646197.1 coordinate 2,439, forward strand.
TAATAATATAATAATAATAATAATATAATAATAATAATAATATAAATAATAATAATAATAATAATGATAATAATAATAATAATGATAATTTATGATAATGATAATTAGAGTAATATCATCAATGTTCTCCAAATTCCTCTTTATTCTCACTTGTATCATCATTATTTGTCATGATAATAGAATTCTGGTAATTATTATCATTATTACCCTAATTTTTGCAAAATCATTCAAATGAATGGAAAAACGTCATTTTGGATTCTACTCTCAAAGGCTATATTTCGCTAGATTTTTTGCCGCTTTTTTTCGACTTTTGGGATTTTTTTTTTCTTTACCTTTTTATTTATATATGGAACACAACAATTCCTGTTATTATCATCATTATTATCATGTATTATCATCACATTTATTGTCGTTATCATCATCATTATCATCATTATCTCATTATTGCAATTATTATCATCATTATTGCAATTAATTATCCTACATTATTGCAATTATTATCATTAATTATTGCAAGTTATTGCAGTTATATAGATATTTTTTTACAACTATAGCTAATAACAACTACAATAATAATATTAATAACAACACTAATAACAATAATAACGTCTTTATATAATTATTTATATCATTATTCTATTAAATATCGTTATTACTGTAATTTTACTGTGTATTATTATTTTTGCAATTATACTACCAAGTAAAAATTAATAATAATGATAATAATAACATAATATATTAATACAGTGATTATAAACGATTAGTATTAGTATTAGTATACTTATTATTATTTTATTATTGTTTATTATTATAGTTATACTATATTTTTTGGCAATAATACTAATAATAAAGTAAAAAAATAATATAATGATAATAATAAATAATAATAATATAATAATATAATAATATAATTAATAATAATATAATAATACTAATAATAATATTGAATAATTAAATAATAATAATAATGAATAATAAATAATGATAATGATAATAAATATTACTAATCATCAAATGTTCTCCAAATTCTCTTATTCTCACTTTTATCTCATTATTGTCATGATTAGATAGAAAATTCTGGTAATATTATCATATTCCCTAATTATTTGCCAAAATCATCACTGAAATGGAAAAACGTCATTTTGGAGTCTACTCTCAAAAGGCTATATTTCGCTTAGATTTTGGCCGCTTTTTCGACTTTGGATTTTTTTTTCTTTTCCTTTTTTTTATTATATATGGACACAATTCCTGTTTTTATTATCATCATTATTGATCATGATTATCATCATTATTGTCTTTATCATCATCATTTCCATCATTATCATCATTATTGCAATTATTATCATCATTATTGCATATTATCGATCATTATTGCAATTATATTATCATTTATTATTTGCAATTATTGCAGTTATAATATATATTTTTATTACAACTTACTAATAACAACTACATAATAATAGTAATAGACACCAATATAACAATAATAACGTCCTTTATAATAATTATTTATATCATTTATTCTAATTAAATATCGTTTATTACTACTGTAATTATTACTGTTATAATAATTATTTTTTGCAATTATACTAAACAGTAAAAATAATAATAATGATAATAAATAACAATAAAATATTAAGAACAGTATTATAACGATTAGTATTAGTATTAGTAATACTTATTATTATTATTATTCTTGTTATTATTACGTTTATAATATAATTTTTGGCAAATATACTAATAATTAAAGTAAAAAAAATAATATAATGATAATAAAATATAATAATAATATAATAATAATAATAACATAATAAATATAATAAGAATAATAATGATAATATACTAATAATAATAATATGAATAATGATAATAATAATATAATAATAATAATAATAATATAATAATGATAACATTAATAATAATAATGATAAGAATAATGACAATGATAATGATAATAATAATCATCACAGGTTCTACAAATTCTCTTTATTCTCACTTTTATCATCAGGATGTCAGATTAATAGAATCTGGTAATTATTATCATTTTAGCCCAATTATTGCCAAATCCTCAAATGAATGGAAAAACGTTCATTTGGAGTCTACTCTCAAAACGCTATATTTCGCTAGATTTTGCCGCTTTTTCGACTTTTGGGATTTTTTTTTTCTTTTACCTTTTTTTATTAATTGGACACAATTCTGTTATTATCATCATTATTATCATGATTATCATCATTATTGTCGTTATCATCATCATTATCATCATTATAATCATTATTGCACCATATGTATCATCATTATTGCAATTATTATCATCATTATTGCAATTATTATCATTAATTATTGCAATATTGGCAGTTATATAATATATATTTTACAACTATAACAATACAACTACAATCATAACTAGTATAACCAACAATAATAACAATAATAACGTCTTTATAATAATTATTTATATCATTATTCTAATTAATATCGTTATTACTGTAATTATTACTGTTATAATATTATTTTTGCATTATACTATCCAGTAAAAATAATAAAATGTAATAATAACACTAATAATATTAATAAACAGTATTAATAACGATTAGTAGTATATAGTATCTGTATTATTATTATTATTATGTTATTAGTACAGTTATATATATTTTTTGGCATAATACTAATACTTAAAGTAAAAAAAAAATAATAATACTGATAATAATAATACTAATAATAATAAGAATAATAATAAATAATAATATTAATAATAATAATAATAATAATATGATAATGAAGTTAATCATGGATAATAAGAATGATAATGATAATAATATAATAATCATCAAATGTTCTCCGCAATTCTCTTTATTCTCACTTTTATCATCATTATGTCCATGATAATAAATTCTGGTACTTATATTCATTATTACCCTAAATTATTGCCAAAATCATCAAATTGAATGGAAAAAACGTCATTTTGGAGTCTACTCTCATAAAGGCTATATTTTCGCTAGATTTTGCCGCGTTTTTAGACTTTTGGGTTTTTTTTTCTTTTAACCTTTTTTTATTATATATGGACACAATTCCTGTTATGATCATCATTATTATCCATGATTATCATCATTATTGTCTTATCATCATCATTATCATCATTATCATCATTATTGCAATTATTATCATCATTATTGCAATTATTTCATCATTATCAAATTATACATATTATTGCAATTTAATTCATATATATTTTACAACTATTAATATAACATCATATAATATGATTAACATATAATTTTTATAAGTCTATTATAATAATTATTTATATATTAATTAATACAATTATATGAATAATACTTTATAATAATTATTTATTATATTTAATACAGTAATTATATAATATATTAATCAATATTATTTATACAGTATATAAGTTAGATATATATATACTTATACAATAATTATTAATAATTGTTATATTAAGTTATATATATATTATTGTGAATATATATATTATAATATATTATACATTAATAATATTTTGCAATAATATAATAATAAATAAATAATAATAATAATAATAAAAACTAATAATAATAATAATATAATAATATAAATAATAATAATAATAATAATAATATATAATATAATAATAATATATATAATAATAATAATCAATTTCTCAATTACTTTTGGTCATTTTATTCATTATTTACGTTAATTATGCCAAATTTAATGAATGGATAAACTCATTTTGATTCCTAACTCTCAAAGTAATTGTAAAGATTTCGGATTATCTCAAATGGATTTTTCCTGATTTTACCGTTTTTCTGATTTTGGCAATTCCTGTTATTTCATATTTATTTATTTTATCATATATGCGTTACACACATTATATCATTATCATCATTATTGCATATTATCATCATTATTGCTTATCATCATCATATTCAATTATTCATTATTATTCAATTATTTGCAGTTATTATAATTATTTATCAATTATAATTATTACAATAATATATAAAATATTGCATATAAAATATTCGTCTTAATATAACTATTATACACTAATTATAATTAATACGTTATAATAGTAATAATACTCTTTATAATAATTATTTATATCATTATGCAATTATATATCTATAAAAATAATTATAATGATAATAATTATTTTCAATAATATAATTAAAAAATATATATAGATAATATTAGTATTATATATTAATAGTATTATATATTATTATTATACATATAATATTATTATTTGATAATATAATATTATAATAAAAAATAATATAATATATTAATTAAATAATAATAATAATAATATAATAATAATAATAATATAATAATAATATAATAATGATAATAATATTAATAATAATAAATTATAAATTCATCATTATTTCACATTATCTCATTATTGTCATTTAATAAATTTGGATTTAAAAATTTAATCATTATTACCCTAATTATTCCAATCACAAATATGAAGAAAAAACGTCATTTTGGAGTCTACTCTCAAAAGGCTATATTCCTAGATTTTGCCGCTTTTTCGACTTTTGGGATTTTTTTTTCTTTACCTTTTTTTTTATATATGGACAAATTCTGTTTTTATCATCATTATTATCATGATTATCATCATTATTGTCTTATCTCCATATCATCATTTCATTATTATTTTGTATTTTATCATCATTATTGCATATATTCATCATTAATTCATTATTATCATTATTGATATATTGATTATAAATTATTTTACAACTAACATAATACAATACATAATATATAACAATAATAACAATAATAATTAATAATTATTATCATTATTAATTATATCATTATTTAATTATTATGTTATTATAATTATTTTTACAATATATTTAGCATTATAAAAATAAAAAATAATAATAAATATAATAATAACAATAATATTAACAAATATATAATAATAATAATAATAATAATAATAATATAATAATAATAATAATATAATTAATATAATATATAATATTTAATAATATAAATTTAATTTTTTATTTACATTTATCAAATCATAATGAATAATATAATAGATTTGGTAAATTTTATAAGTATACCCTAATATTCCAATATAATGAATGAAAAAATTGTTCATTTTGATTATTAAAAGGCAATTTTCAATTCCTGTTTTTGCACTTTTTCACATTATTGGATTTTATTTTATTTTAATTTTTTATTATTATCAATATTGCCATAATCATATTATTGCAAATTACTCATTATTGGAGTCTATCTCAAAGGCTATATATTCTAGATTTTGCCGCTTTTTCGACTTTTGGGATTTTTTTTTA
>NW_023646198.1:0-7759 GCF_015228065.2 Penaeus monodon
ATGGGTTTTATGCTTACCTAAATGTTTTGCAAATTATACAATAGTATATAATTTGTCCTCATCCAAATTCAATCTAAAAAATGTTACATTTTTTTGGTAAACAAAATGCAGCTGCTAAGTTTCTTCCTCACAAAAATTACCCCTTTTAAATTTTATACAATCGGGATGTTCCTCCCTTTTAAATCTCCCACTAATTTTTCCGTTTTCTTTTCCGTATCAATTCTCTGTCATCTTTTCTCAAAAGTAAAAAACTATTTCCTCAGTTTTCTAATTGTCATTATGCTGAATTTGTATGAGGAAATAAATATTTTGAAACGAAATGGTCTGAATTAATCCCGGGGGAAAAACTATGCAATGTTTTTTATAAATGTTATAATTCCCATTGAAATTCCAAAGAAAACTTGAACGCGGAAAAATTTGATAGGGTTTACTTCCCCTTTTCCCCCTCACTCTTACTACCAAGTACCCCCCCCCCCCATAGCGACAACCCCCGGAAAGGAAAAAAAAGAATCCTCCCTTTTCACTGCGGGGAAGCGACGACCGACCCCGATCTGCCCGGCGCTAAAACCTGTTGTAAATCCCTTTTAGATTCTTTTTTTCTGGCGGGGGTTGGGGAGGCAGCCCCCATTGGAGTCACTTTTTAGCAGGGGGCTGGGGTACGCCCATGCTACATGACTGGGCAGACGACACTACATTGTTGGAATTTTTATTTTGAAACCTCGGGCCCCATATTACGGGGGTGAGTAAAAAACTATGCAAGATGTGAAACCCAAAATTTTGGATGATGATAAATTAAATTTCGCGGTAAAGACTCTGGGTAAATGACGAACAGTGAATTTTTGATGAATTTTTAACCCAAGCTAAACCCCGGGTACCTTGATTAACATGTCTCTCTGAGAAAGAAATTAAAATGAAAAAAAGTGTAAGGAAAACGAGCCCCCTTTTTTTGTTAAGGAAGAAGGCTGGGGAAAAAACTTTTTAAAATTTATATCGGAGAAGCAAAAAGGTTAGTAAAAGTAAAAAAGCAATATAAACGATAAATACTCAAATAAAATTAGCGATCGCCCCTAGTAAAGGGAAAATCGAAAAAGAAAATATTTTTTTTCTAACTCCACAAACAGCGCGTGTGTTCTATGTGCTATAAACAAATTGGTTTGTTGTCTGTATATATACCAAAAAATGTACACTATTCGTTTTTCAAATTTAGTAGTTATTCCTTATTATATCATTTCACCATAAAATTTTGATTTTCCATTGCAATTTTTTTATTTCTGTATCTACATACGTGATTTTTTTCCTGACATGGTTTTTTGCCGGGGGGCGGGGCCCATAGGGCCCTGGCGGTCTTTTTTGACACTTCTTAAACACGGCCACGTAAAAGGACGGGGAAATGTGAACGAAATCTGTGTAGATTGTGCGGGGGAAAAATATCATACTCAAAGTTTTAGGAGACCCTTTCTGTTTTGATTTTCTTGTGCTTTCACAGTGTAACGTGACTTACGTTTTTTTTAAGTGTCCATTCGAAGCCAATAAGGGATGTACCCCTTCTCTTGACTATGACTCAGTCTTTCCTCTAAAAATAAGGTAAAGCTTTGGGGGGTCCAGCTATCTGCTCAGGCGTGGGGCAATCAAATTACGTTTTACATATATCTGCGTATACCGTAGCTTAACTACTGTAATTGTACAAGGTAAAAAAAAAAAAATCAACATCATACAAAAAATATCTTTCGTATGCTTTTCCACTGTTTTAAATAACACTGTTATTTTTTACGGTATTTATTACGAGTAATTTAGGGTATAGTAGGGCAATCTTTCATGTATCAAATGAAAAAAAATTTCACTAGTTCTTTATATCTCATGTTGGGGGATTTGACGGCCCCATCATATAATTCCCAGGGATATGCTCAAGCGTTCGCGTTTTCTTCTTACAGTCTACATCAGATTCATCTGCACTTCTTGCACCGGCAGTTGCCATCATACTGTAACCTAAAAGTATTCTGGCAATAACCACGTACACTGTCTGGTTGACTTCGGGGCCACCCATAGGAAGGCTTGCCATCTCTACTATCGTAAGCCCTTTTTACAGCTTTTAGGCCTTTTTAGTGTTAAAGAAAGGGCGAGTCTTCCCTCTTTTTTTTTTTTTTGAAACGTGGCTTGTCGGCTGTAGATTTTCAAGTTGGGGGGGCATTTTCATGTCTTGAGTCGGTTTTACGATTTTTTTTTTTATTGTTTTTTGCATTTTTGCATTATATTTACTAATTTTAAAACCGTTTTTACCCCATAGTTTCCCTAATACATTTCTTGCCCTCCCCCTTCTATCGGGACTTATCAAAACAAGGTTGTTGGCTGTATGGAAATTTCCCCCCCAAAATGGTATTCCTTGTAGAAAATTAATTGTCAAAGGATTACGTAATAAACTGTGAAGCGAAATTCATATTTAAAGGTTTTTATTGAAAAAAAAAACCCCGTTTCACTACAGCAAAATTTTTTTCTTTGATACAAAAGCAACGCAGCGGGACTTGGGCTTTGGGCTCAAATGAAAAAAAAAATTAAATCCCTTTTCTAAATTTACCACACAGGTTTTCACACGAACTTACCTTTGAATCTATCACAGTTTCCTGAAAAGGGGAGGAGGAGGGGGGGGGGGAAACCCCCGCCGCCTGTGTGTCCCCTCGAAACCCGTCTCCCAAGTGTCGCTCTGCTCGCAAAGTCCCAGGCTAACCCCGGGTTTTGGGGGGTTGCGAATAGCCAAAAAAAGCGGGCGTTGGTTTTCTTACATTTATATTAAAAAAAAGTAAGCATAGAGGCAGAGGAAAAAAAAGAGAGAGGGAAAGGGGGAATGAACAACAGAAGGGAAAAGGGAAAGGGGGGGGGGATGAGAAAACGATAATCCTTCGAGAAAAATACCCCTTTCGTTACTTTAAGCATTTGTCATATCTTACTTTGCCAAATAAAGCTCATTCGTTTTTTTTATAAAAAAACGTGTAACAAGTCCCTGTTAATGATGTATTTTTTATGTTCATATTTCCCAAATTTATTTTTATATGTTCATGATGTTGGACAGAATAATCACTTTTTATAAAAAATAGACGGATGGGGGACACATTCACAATTTTTTTGTGATTTCCTATGTATACTTTTTTCGCTGATTCATAATAATAAAAATAAAACCGGAGCCAATTATTTACAAGGCAATAAAACATATTCGTTAAACGGTTTTTTTCAAAAGGAGTAATCAGCTAAAAAAAAAAATTCTCCGGTAATGTTCCCTCAAAAAATTTAGGACCCCATCGGCAAAGTAAAAAGTCGTTGCCCAATGTCAACGTTTCTCACACGCCAAAAATACAGGTCTACCTAATGCCCTTTCCATAAAGGGTCGACAGGTTTTAGCGCAAGGACACCTTTAAAACCCCACCACTGAATTACTGAAAAAAAAGCCTGGTTCCCCCTTTCCCCTTTTACACCACCTTCAGCGCCAGTATATGGGTTTTCTTTTAGTTCAATTCACATTTTTTTCTCTTTAGATTCCCCTGCGCCGGGTTAAATGCTTTTTGGGGTAACGTAGACAAAACAGCCCGGGACGAATTTAAATATTGTTCTGCAATGACTTAAGCACAAGAATGCCGGGTTTTTTACAATTACGGTGTAATTGTCAGTTTTAAAACCCAATTACTCTGATTAGAAATTCGTATTTGGCAACTTTTAAGTTATGGCCCCTCTTAAGTTTAGGAAAATTATAACAGGGGTCTTTTATCAAAATTCTGGAAAAACTTAACGAATTTCGTGCTTTTTTTTCCAATCATGTAGTTTTATGTTAAAAAGGGGAAAAAGGGTACCAAAAATGAGTACTGGACCGTATAGAAAGGGAAAAAATACAGACATAAAAAAACTGATTATGAATAAGGAATATTTTCTCATTAAAAAAAAATGTATTTAATACATTTCGATCTTCATTAAATTTATTTTACCTAGATAAATCACAAATATCAAAACATTTTATATATTAATAAAATCCTGGCCCTTTGAAATTTCAAAATCCTTTCATTTTTACTTTTCCACTCTAGTGGCTCCTCCATCTTATTTTTTTTTTTTTCATTTTACCTTGCCCTCTCCATCTAAAAAAACAGCATTATCTTAATTTTAAACCACCCCCTTTTCCTCCTTCATCATCACTCTCATTATCTCCCCTCTCCGTGCTTTTAATATAATATATATATATATATATATATATAATATATATATATATATATATTATATGTGGTTTTTGTTGGGGGTTTTTGTGTGTGGTGTTGTGTGTGGTGTTTGGGGTGTATACATAATATATATACACATATATGTGTAATATATCAAAAATAAACATATATGCTATTATGTACACCCCAACACACACCACACACACACACAACCACCACACACACAACCACACACACATATATATATATAATTTTATATTTTAAAATAATATATATATAATATTATAATATATATGAAATTCGAAATGACAGATAAATGGAAATTGATGTTTCTGGTTCCAAAGGTATTTTTACACGCTAAACCCCCCCTGGGGAAATTTCTGGTTGGAAACTTTGAGGTAAGTCCCCTCTTCACCCTTATCCATGAAAATGCTGCATACATACAAACACACACACACACACATATATTTTTTTTTTTTTTCTTTGTTCTTTTTAGTACTTGTTATTAAAAAACCTTTTTCAAAGAAAAATGCATTGTTTAACACCCCCATAGGGTAACCCTATGAATATCAGGTTAGAAAAACTAATTATTTGTTATTTACTCAAAATTTTTTTATTATAATGTAAAACTAAAATTCCTCTCTTTTTTTTTGAAACTAAGGTTCCTTTTCCATTAACATCTGCGAATACTCTTGGGAAAAAGTCAGTCTTTATTTTTTTGGTTTAATGAAAAAGGAGCTACCCCGTTATAGTACACTCGCTAAGAAAAATAAAAAATCTTTACTCGGGAGAAGATGAAGCCAAACGATCGCTAGGAGTTTATTCTAAAATTGGTACTTTTTTTTTTCAAAGCTCTGAAAAGATAAGCTTCTAATGGTTCAAAATGTTTTTTTTGAATTTTGGGTAGGGGGGATGTTTCCATCGGTGAAAGGGTATGGTGTTAAACGATCTGCACCGTTTTTACCTCGTACAGGATAAAACTCTATCCACACAAGCAGTTCGTGAAGGCTGATTTCGGCAAATCCCCAAATTTACGCTTGCCGCTCTACCCAAATTTCCAGATTTTTAGTCTCACTGAGAAAGTTTGGCCAGCCATGGGCAGAGCTTCCCCCCAAATTATGGCGGTGATATGAAATATTAAATCATTGTCATTTCAAAACCCTAATTTTTTTTAAAGTACTCGAGCGAAATGAACAAAAATTTAAAAAAAGAGTAATTCTAGGGCCATTTTGCTATAAAACCGGATCTTGTAGGTGTAATCAGTAAAAAAATTTAAATACTGTGGCCTTTGGGGCAGACAAATGAGGGGGGGGGCAACCCCCTTTCCTCCCCCCTCTCCCAATATCGGTCGACCTTACAGCCCCTTTTAAAACTGTTTTCGTCTCGTATAAATTTTTTTTTTTGTTAAGTCAGGAAAAGTAAAGTACGTTTATACACTGTACCTGGATGCTTCAAGAAAAGCCCGGTTTTTGGCCTTTTTCAGGGTGGAGGGTTTGTTATAATGGTGGCCACGGTCAAGAGGCACCCTCGGTTTTATTCCTGGATTCTATGAAAAAGCAGCCAATATTACAGATTATTTAATTTAAAATATTATTTTGCATTTAGCAGAAACGATATTCAGTGGAGCGCCCATCATCATTTCAATACCTGTACTTGCGGTAAAGTTCGGTAATACAAAAAAACTTCTAAACAAAAATTATTTTCCCCAAGACTATAAATATGTAAATTTGGTTTTTTTGCACTTTAAAATAATCGAAAGGTTGCCTTTCCCACACACTCTTTGATCATGTAGCAAAGGCCCTTTGGGTGACAGCGAGCACGAGTTCGCGTTTGGGAAAATCTACACCGTCCCCGGCACCGCCCCTTCGGCAAGCCCATCTTTTACCCCTTTCACCGATGGTGCCATTCGCCTCCACATATATGGTAAATTTGCTGCCCAAACAATCTTCACCTTTTATAAAATTTTAGTAAAATTTTTAGATATTAATGCTCTTCAAGCCTCAAAACATCGGGGGGAAAAAGGGTATGGGTGGTTTATGTCGACGTACGTGGACCCGGATGCTCCCAAAAAAGGGTGGTTGACCAAAACATAGTGCCAATTTCAGCCACCAGCTGCTTCCCGGAAAGGGGAGCGTTTTTTTGGAAAACGGGGGCACAGTTGACTGTTTCTTGATTATTTTTTCTGCGGTCTTTTCCAAGATCTGGGGGGAGGCTACCACGGAAAATGAAGATACCCTATTCCTCGCTGCCTACGTCACACTCGCTGAGCCCGGGGCTGGTGATGGACAATCGTCTCCCACGCCATTTAAACAAAGGAGAACCGCTGCCCCACTCCCGGTACCCAAATTTGGGCTTGTAAAATGGCTGGGTAACAAGGTACCATTCAACTCACCCCCTGCCATCGCCCAAACAAACGGGCATAATGAGGTAAAAGGGTTTAACGACTTTTCCTCTGGGGTCATGAGGTCGTCGCCTCCACACTTCCCCCGAGATCACGCCACGAGAAAGTTGAGGCTGGGAAAAAAACAAATGTGGACTCTTCGTTGCAGTGATTCAGGGACAGATCTGCGCCACATCAAAGTTTGTTGCAACTGTGGAGGGGGGCAGGTACCATTAGAGAAAGAGTCTGATCTCGGAAAATCTAAAGATGTGGATCCCTCTTTTCAAGAGCAATGACAAAGATGATTTTTTATTTATTTTTGAGGGGTTTGATGGGGATTGAAAATATGACATCATCTGTTAGCAAACTTCCCACCCCAAAATCACTTGTTTTTGGTTTCATCCCCCGGGGCTGGCTTTTATGAATTTTATACTGTCCAGCTGCATCTTCTTTTACACTCATAAAAATGTATCTTTACTTTTGGAGAAAATAACTGATACGACGCTAAGGTTTTTCGAAAGGCTGGAAGAGTTGAAAGTTCATAATGTTTCTAATAGTGTTTTGAGAACTTTTTTTCTTTGTTTTTTCTTGGGTTCAACCACGTATGTGCCCCAAAGGTTTTTTAACCAATGAATACTATTTTTTTTATCAATCTATATAAAGCATAAAGTTTTGTCTCCCTTAAAAAGTGATTACTTTTACTGATGATTCTTTCATCATCTGGTATATTAATAATGTAAAGTCTATATTTTTAAAAACTGAAGTAATTTTTTAAAGGTGTTCTTTAGGGAAATTTTTTCTATGTAGGGAGTGAGGTCGCAATCTTTTGGCACTGACCCCAGACGGCCCAAAACCCCCTCCTCCTTTTTCTTTTCTGTTGGCTGTCCCCCCGGCTTATTGCAGGGAATTGAATTTTATTAAATTTTAGGTTGGGGCCCCTCACTTTGCCACAGATGGATTTTTTTCCTTTTTAAGAAATAAAACCCTGGGAATCTGTACGGGGCTATGCAAGGTCCAGATACCATTGCCCGGCTAAATTTTTCAGTTGCTCTTCCATGGATCCAATGGCCCGGTACCCTATTAGCTTTTACTTTGGGTTTGGGCCCCCTGTGCTTACAAAGATATTTCCCCGGATTTATTTTTAGTGGTTTCTAAGGATTTAATGGCTTTAAGTGAATCTGAAAAA
>NW_023646199.1:0-7759 GCF_015228065.2 Penaeus monodon
AAATTTTAAAGCAAAGTCAAAAAACACGTCCAGTTTTCGTTCGCACATTCCCGTCCTTCTTGGTCATAAAATGAACGTCCACTACGTCTTGGTCCTTCATGCTCTCAAGAATTTCACTTTCTTCCATCGTCCTCAAATCCCTGTGAAAGATTACTCCCTTACAGGTAATTTGGGCCAATAGGAATAGTTACTTTAACTCGAAGATCATGAATTTGCGTCAGCTTAAGTAAATCCTTAATCTGGGAGTTGTATTGTACTTTAACAAGGAGGCTTCCATCTCGCAATTTTTTGACAAAATCAAAATCGCCGTCCACTTGACCATCAAGGACCTTTTTGATGATAAAGGGGTTCACGTTCAAAAGCGATTGATTTTCATTCACGAATTTTACATTCGCGAACCTTGAATTCTAGGTGGGGATTTTGAAAAGTGGTCTTCTCGTTCTGTCGTTAGTGGGGGTTCCATTGTTCAGGTCGAGTTTGTCTTAGAGTGGTCATGAGTCGCCCCTCCTTTGAGGAGGAGAAGGGGTAGCCGGGGTATCTCCATCCTGGGCATCGGACCAGGTCCGACCCCTTTGCTCAAAATCGTTCTCCTGAAGGGATTTAAAACTCTTAACTTTTGGTATCAACCTAACACAATAGCTAAGAGAGAGTAAATCAGTATTTCGTCCTCTACCCCCCAGTGGAAGCCTGGTTGCGTTCTTCCAGTACCACAGAGAGGATCGATTTTATGTGGAGGACATTTCCCCTTACCGCCGAACTTGCCTAGTGCGAAGGACGGTAAGTCGTGCCCACCCCCCAGCGAATACGGGAGCCCACAGGGTACTCCGGTAGGCTCAGGAAGTCACATGAAGATGGAAAATTTAGAATGGAGAAAAAAGTGCGCCCAAAGGACGCCCCAGACTACTGGGCCTCCCTACCCAGGGGTCAATGCCCGTAAGGGCTACCCTGGTGTAGAAGAGAGCTGCGGGTCTGAGGTGGGGTGCTGACTACTCCTACTGTAGCCTCGTGTCACCTGCAAAAACAAAGCACTGAAGGTGCTGGCAAAGCACAATAATGATCTGTAATTACAGGATTTTACTTTACTTTGAATTACGTTAAACAAACTCAGAAACAACAATGTCAAGTGAGACGAGAGGCCCCGGGCTCCAGGGTAGCTCTTGTGGCACAAGACTTTGTGTTTATTGCTTCTGCCTTAAGGTAAGGTGTTTACTCTTCAAAAGCTTAAACACGAGTGCACAACATCTTTCTTCTTCTTCTTCTTTGTTGGATTTCTTGGCTATCAACCAGCGGCATGTGGCCAAGGTTATTAAGCCAATGGATCCTATTTATTCTGTCAATCTAGATAAGGTCATAAAGTTTTTGTCTCCCTTAAAAAAGTGATTACTTTACTGATGATTTCTTTGATCATCTGATAGAATTTGTATGTAAAAATTTTATATTTTTTATTCTGAGGTAGTTTTTAAGTTTTTCTCTATTGGTTTGTATATGGTTGCATGAGATTAATAGTGGGTGATGGTGGATGCTGGTGTTACAGTGGGGGCACCGTGGAGGAAATTCTTTTCTATGTAGGGAGTGAGGTGGGTATATCTTGTGGCGTTGACCCTAAGGCGGGCCAACACCACCTCCTCCTTCTTTCTTTTCTGTGGGCTTGTCCCCCACGGCTCTATTTTCAGGATTGATTTTGTTTGTGAGTTGGAGGCTGGTCCACTCACTTTGCCACAGGAGATGTATTTTTGCTTTTATAGAGACACAAAACACCTAGATCTGTACGGACTATGCTAAGGTCCAGATCGCCAGTTGACCCGGCTAATTTGTCAGCCTGCTCATTGCCATGGATACCAGAGTGGCCTGGTACCCATATTAGCTTGATTGATTTTTGGCACCATGTAGCTTACGAATGATTTTACCCAGAAGTTCTTTTTGGTGGTTTCCCTTAATGATTTAATGGCTTTAAGTAAACTTAAGGAATCTGAAAAAATTACTATTCTATCGTGGGTCGTCGATAGTGAAAAAGTCAATGGCTTTATCAATGGCAAAAAGTTCACAAGAAGATCGAGGGATGATTCGGCAGTCTGAACTTTAGTTCACATTCTTCGACCATACACCCGCACCCACACACTCATCTGTCCTTGGAGCCGTCGGTATATAAATGAAAAAAGGGAGATGTTTAACAAGGATCTCTCTGACCTCTGGCGTACCTCCACCTCCGGCGCCATGGCCTTAGCTGATGGAAGCCAGGCTTCCATGATGAAAAATTGGGGGTTTCCCATGGCGCTATGTTTTGATTGAACCAGGGTATCGATGGTAGAGAGATCTATACCGTTTCTCGACGGGGTCGTGGAGTTTTGTGGCAAAGGGCCTAATGCCACTATTGCCATTGGGGGTGGCTTCGGGACTCGAGCCACCTTTGCGCATGCTCAAGGCTAACTGCCGCGTCTGTCGGAGGGAAGGTACTCCTACCTCCCCTCAAGACCCTCGATCCGAGGGGCTTTTCCCAGGGCTCCAAGACACACACGCAAACAGGCATTCTGCACAGCTCCATCCTTTCAAATTTTGTTCTCGATGCCGAACAAATACACGTTGACCCATATCTACTTTAGACCTAATCAGGGCTTTTATATACCATTAGCAAAGACTGTCTATCAGCTCCCCATTTGTTACCAGAAATGCCTTTAATAATTAGTTTTTTTTTGACATTTATTCTTTTACTACCAATGTGGTTCTTTTCCAATTGGTCTACTTTTCAAAAAGTAGCCCAAAACTTTTGCAAATTTTGAATAGGTTTGGTGGTTGTCTAGGTTTACTGTGTTCGGCTTTCTCCTACGTGAAAAAATTACCCCAATACTCTTTCGAATGGAAAATTTAAAAACCCCCACTGGAGGCCCCTTTATGAATCTATCCATTGCCAATTGAATACGATTTGCTGAGAATTTCCCTGCATTATTGCTGGAATGCCATAATGCACAATCATCAGCGTACAGTGAGTATTTAAGATTCCGAGGAGGAGCTGGTAATATGTCATTGATCATACATAGAATAATGTTGGTGACAAACACTTCCTTTGGGACCCCGTTTGCCGGGACAAAAATGTCCGAAAAAGTGACATTGTCGGAAAATAATTTAAACAGCAAAAGTTCTGTCAGAAATGAAATTTTGAATAAAACAAGGCAAGTTTCCCGTAACCCAAAAAGCAAAAAGTTTTCTGAGTAGGCCTTTTCGCCATGTCATGTCGTAGGCTTTTTCTATATCTAAAAATACTGAAATCAAAAAATCTTTTTTGGCAATGGCCTCTTAAATATGACTGTCCAGCTTTACTACTGATCGAGAGTTTGGCGCCCCTTTTGCGGAAGCCGCACTGCTCGTCACTAGTAAATTACTGGAATTTAAAAAATGCAATAGCCTACTGTTAACAATTCGTTCCATGACCTTGCAAAAGCAACTTGTCAACCCCAATTGGGCGGTAGGAGATGGCAAGCCCTGGGATTACCCCCTCCTTTCAATTGGGAATGATGTGGGCGAAGTGCCATGAGTTTGGAAAAGTGTGACTTTTCCAAATTTCATTGTACACTTCTAGCAACTTAATCATGTCAACATGATTAAGATGCTTCATCATCTCATATCGAATCTCATCGGGGCCTGGGGATGTTCCTCTACAGGCTTCTAGGGCTCGGACAAGCTCATCCATTGTTAGATTTTTATTGTAATCAAAGTCATCTCCTGTGGCAAAGTGAATTGGTTGCAGCTCCGCCTCTTCCTTGATGGTCAGGAAGGTGGGATGGTAATTAGCAGAGCTGCTTGTATGAGAGAACTGCCTGGCGAGTGCATTAGCAATGTCTCTAGGTGAATCGAAATTAGTGGCCTCGTGGATGATGTTATTGATTTTAAATGATGATTTTTTCTTATTGATTTTATTGATAGTGGACCAAACCTCCGATATTTTTGTATTGCTATTGATTGTAGAGACAAAGCTCCGCCAGGAGTCTCTTTTTGCTTGTCTTATTACTCTACGAGCCCTAGCTCTTGCTAGTTTTGTA
Source organism: Penaeus monodon (assembly GCF_015228065.2). NCBI lineage: Eukaryota > Metazoa > Arthropoda > Malacostraca > Decapoda > Penaeidae > Penaeus > Penaeus monodon. Next base: position 4,035 of record NW_023646199.1, read on the forward strand.
GTTGCAAAAGTTCTCATTTTTTGATGTTATTTTTGAAAGCCTGTAGGCCTTATTGCGTCGGCACAGCGCCCTGCGGCAATTTTGTGTCCACCATGGAAACTCTATGCTTAACGCTATCTGTCGAAGTTTTAGGAATGGATAGCAATGCTGCTTCATAATTGAATTCTGAATATTGTTTACTTTATCATCAAAGGTTTCTCCAACAATTTTGAGCTTGACGCTCCTTGTGAAGGCGACCCAGTCTGCTCGTTTTAACGTTAATTTAGGCGCTGAAGCGTTCTCCCCTGTGTCGCATGAATATTTAATCAAAATAGGAAAATGATCGCTTCCCAACGAGTCGTCAATGGTGTGCCCACAGGCACTTGGCTGCTATTGATGAAGAACCAGTGATAATCAATAAAGCTCAAAATTACCGGGATTATCGTCCACCCGCGTCGGACTACCATCATTCAGAAAGGACTAAATCAGACTCATTAGCAACTTAACTACTTGCTCACCTCTACCATCCACCCGCAGGGGAAACCCCCCAACGTATGATGAGCTTAAATCGCTAAAATTACTTTTTTTGTGGCAGACGTTCCTGAAGAGCAAAGAGCTCATCATAGGCTATCCTGCATCAGGGGACAAAAAAGTGAACATAAAACCAGAATACGTGCCATTAATTTTTACTTTGCATGCGACAACTCCAAAGTAAATCAATAGTCACTTCTGTTTAAAAAGGGGGGCTTTGGTGGATGTACAAAGGCGACTCCGCCTCCACCCCTAACCCTCACGATCCTTCCGACATAAATGGTAGTTCCTCAGCGAAACGACCTCGTCAGAGACGAGGTGTGTTAAATTTCGTTTTCTTAGAACTATAATACGGGACATAGGACGAGCTAATAATTTTTAAAGGGCATTTACTTTAGATCTAAGAACTTCGACAGTTTCCATTGTATAATGGTCGACGCGAAGATTACGTTTTTATGGGGTTTAGAAGTGCCTTGTCCGCCGGTTTTAATTTTTTTTTTCTGGGAGGGAGGTTCTTCCTCTCTCCCTCGCTACCCGGGGCCTCCCATGGGTATTTTTTGGAGACAGTAGTCCCCCCATGTCCTGCGTCTCGCTGCCAGGGAGACGCCCGGTGGAAAATGATCTGTTTCCAGAAACGACCAAACACCAGGCGAAGTCCTAGCAGGAGTCGCCTGGACGAGAAGGTGCGATCCAGATTGTGATTTGGTATCATCCTCCTTATGAAAGCTGCTGCTTTTGCTGGGTTGATTCGGCAATTGTTGAATTGTATTTTTCAATTCTTTAATTTGACTCATTAATTCCTTAAAAACCCTTTCCTTTAACTAGCAATTTCTTTATCCTTAGCTGCAAATTCCTGATTGATGCCGTTTGCACTGGAAGTGTTGTTGGTTGCTTACTGAAGCGTAGGAAGTATTGGGTTTTCTGGTCAAACCTTCAACTTTCCTCTGGCCTCACGGTTTAAATAACATCATGTCCTCTCATGTATGCTAAAATTTCAGTCTCCTTCTTCAAGCTGCTGCACTTTGGCAGAGCCAGATTGATGGGGGCCTCCACAGTTAGCACACTTGAAGTTTTCTCAGTACATACAGCATGTCATGAAACTCCAGCACATTTACCGCAAGTAAATTTACTAGTATCTTTATCATTGCATCGTAATGAGGTGTGTCCAAATTTTGGCATCTATTACAGCGCATAGGATTTTAAAATATAAGGTCGCACTTGGGCACGTTCATATCCACTGTGACATACTCAGAATTTTACTCGAAGCAAAGTCAAAAAGCCAATCCGGTTTTGTTCGTACATTCCCGTCTTTCTTGGTCATGCAGTTCACGTCCCTACGCTTTGGTCCTTCATATTTTCCAGAATTTCGCTCTCTCCTTTCCATTGTCCTCAATCCCTGCTAAAAATTACTCCTTTGCAGGTATTGGGCCAAAGGGGATAGTTACATTAACTTTCCAAAACATGAATCTGCGTCAGTTTAACAGGTCCTTAATCTGGGAGTTGAACTGCACTTTTTTCAAGGAGGCTACCATCTCGCATTTTCGGACAAAATTAAAATCACCGTCCACTTGACCATCAAGGACCTTCTTGATGATGAAGGCTCACTTCAAAGCGTTGATTTCCATTCACGCTTTTACAGTCAAATACCTTGCATTCTCTGGAGGGATTGAAAAAAAACGTTCGTTCTCGTTTGTCGCATAGGGGTTTCCGTTTTCAAGGTCGCATTGGTCGTGGAAGTCATTGGTCGTCCCCCTCCTTGAGGAGAGGAGGGGTAGCCGAGGAATCTTCATAATGGGTACGGACCCAAGTCCACCCCTGGGCCCGTCCCGTTTCCTAAGGGACCATTCCCTTAACTATTTTTATCACCTAACGCAATGCTAGAGAAAGTGTGCAGTTTCCTCCCTCTACCCCCATGGAAGCCGGGGTTTCGTTCTCCGTACCACAGAGAGGATCGAGTTATGTGGAAGACCCCTCCTTACCGCCACTTGCCAATGCAAGGACGGAAAAGTGGGTGCCCCCCCCCCAGGCAAATACGGGACCCCAAAAGGGTACCCCGGGTAGGCTCAGGGAAGTCACATAAAAAGGGAAAAATTTTTTAGAATAAAGGGAAAAAAGTCCCCCAAGGACCCCCAGACTACGGGGCCTCCCTACCCGGGGGTAAATGCCCGAAAGGGGTCCCCTGGTGTAGAAGAGACTGGGGGTCTGAGGTGGGGTGTGACTACGCCTACTGTTCTCGTTCACCTGCAAAAAACCCCACTGAAGGGGCAGGCAAAGTATAAAGTGCTGATAAAATCAAAATTTACTCTACGTAAAATTAAAAAAAGTTAATACAACTCAGAAACAATAGCGCCGAGCGAGACAAAGGGCCCCGGGCACCAGGGGACTCCTATGGCACAAGGGTTTGATTTTATTTCTGCTGCTCTGGGCGAGGTTAGAGCTTTGAAAGTCTCAAAAACGAGTGGACAACATCGATGTTCTACACTAGTAACAATTTTTTTTTTCCCCCGCCAAAACAAGGGAAGGGGAAATCAGTAAGGGCAAAATTAGTAGATCTTGTGACCTTACTGATTTCACCTTTTCCTTTTATTGGGGGGAAAAACAAATTTTTTACTAGTGCTATGAACATGATTTGTCCCTCGTGTTTAACTTTCAAAAGCTCTAACCCTGTCCAGACGCAGCGCAATAACTCAAGCCTTGTGCCCCTAGGGCTCCCGGTGTCCGGGGCCTCTTTTCTCGCTCGGCGCATTGCTTTTGAGTTGTAAACGTAATTTACGTAAGTAAAATTTTTGATTTTTATCAGCACTTTATACTTGCCTGCACCTTCATGCGTTGTTTTTTCAGGTCCGAGACTACTAGGCGTAGTCAGCACCCCACCTCAGACCCGCAGCTCTTTCTAACCCGGGTAGCCCCCTTTCGGGGATTGACCCTGGGTAGGGGGGCCCAGTAGTCTGGGGCGTCCCCTTTTGGGGGACTTTTTCCCTTTTTCAAAATTTTTTTTCCCCTTTCATGTGATTCCCTGAGCCTCCGGGGGTACCCTTGTGGGCTCCCGTTTCGCCTGGGGGGGGGGCCCGACTTTACGTCCTTCGCATTAGGCAAGTTCGGCGGTAAGGGGGGTCTTCCCCATAAACCCATCCTCTCTGTGGTACTGGGAACGCAACCAGGGTTCCATTGGGGGTAAAGGGCGGAAACTGCCACACTCTTCTCTTTGCTATTGC
>NW_023646200.1:5000-7758 GCF_015228065.2 Penaeus monodon
ATATTAGAAAAGAAAGGGTTAAATAAAAAGATAGATAGATAATATACACACCTCACCAAACCCACACAAAACAAACAAACACACACACACACATACCACACTCAAAATATATATATTATATATAAAATTAATACATTAATTAATATTATATAATATATAATATTTTTATATATTAATACACGCAAACAAGCAAGAAAATGGATATATATATTTAATATATATTTTATATTTATATTATATTATATATAAAAATATATTTAATATATAATATATATATATATATAATATATATATGCATATTTATATTTTTATATATTTATATATAATATATAATAAAATAATATATTTTGGGGGTGTGTGTTGTGTGGTGTGTGTGTGTGTGTGTGTTGTGGGTGTGTGGCATGCATATATATATATATTATATATATATATATATATATATATATATATAATAAAATATATAATAATATATATATATTGTCCCCATACCCCACACACACACCAACACCACCACACACCACACACCACACCACACACACCACACACACACACACATATATATATATATATAATTAATTATATATATATATATTTTATATGTGTGTGTTGTGGTGTGTGTGTGTGTGTGGTGTGTGTGTGTTCCTTATTAAATATTTTTATTTATTATATATTTATTATATATATTTATTTAAAATATATAATATATATATATTATAATATTTTTATACATTATATATATTTTATATTGTGGTGTGTTGGGGCGTGCGTCGTGTGTGTTTTTGGTGTGTGGTGGTGTGGTTTGTAAATTTTCGCGCGTGGTGTATAAAATATCAATATTCAAAATTTTGTACTCACCAAAACACACACACACACATACACACCACCACCACACCACACACATATATATAATATATATATATATATAATATATATTATATATAATATATATATATATTAATATAATTTATATATATATAATAAATAATATATAATATTAGTATATATATAATATTATATAATAAAAAAAAACAAAAAAAAAAAAAAAAAAAAAATATTATTATTTTATATTTCTTATATATTATATATTATAATATATTATTATATTATATGTGTGTGTGTGGTGTGGTTGTGTGGGGTGTGTGTGTGGTTTTGGTGTGGGGGGTGGTGTGTGGGGGGTGAATGATGCATTATTTAATATTATTTTATATTATTTTTATATATATATTATTTTTAATATATATACATATATATATATTGTTGTGTGTGTGTGTGTGTGTGTGTGTGTGTGTGTGTGTGTGGGGGTGGGTGTGTGTGTGTGTGGTGTGGTGTGTGTGTGTGTGTGTATTAAAGTATTATATATTTTATTTATATATTATATTATATATATATTATATATATATTATATTAACTTGTGTGTGTGTGTTGTGTGTGGGGTGTGTGTCTGTGTTGTGTGTGTTTGGGGGCGTGTGTGTGTGTGTGTGTTTGGTGTTTGTGTGTGTGTTGTGGTGTGTGTGTGTTTTTGGGGTTTAGGTGTGTGTGTGTTTTGTGTGGTGTGTGTTTTATTTGGTCGTGGGGTTATATATATCAAAATTCAATATATATTATATATATATATATATATTAAAAATAAAATTTTATATATAAATTTTTATTTTTATAATATATATATATGGGGTGTTGGTGTGTGTGTGTGTGTGTGTGTGTGTGTGTGGGGTGTGTGTGTGTGTGTGTGTGTGTGTGTGGTTTTGTTGTTGGTGAGTGAATGAGTGCATATATATATTTATATAATATAATATTAAATTTTATTATATATATATGTTAAATTTTATTTATATATATTATTTTTTTGTGTGTTTGGTGTGTGGGGGTGTTGTGTGTGGTGTGTGTTTTGTGTGTGTGTGTGTGAGTGAGTGTGTGTGTTGTGTGTGTGTGTGTGTGCGTGTGTTGTAAAAGCACAACACACCACACACACACACCCCCACACCACACACACACCCCCAATATTATATATATACAATATATATATATATATATTTATATATATATTAAAATATATATATTATTAATATGATATATATTATTAAACCACATGAAGAGAGAGAGAAAAAGAGAAGAGAGAGAGAAGGGAGAGATAGAGAGAGAGAGAGAGAGAAAAGAGAGGAAAAGCGATGTGTGTGTTTTTTGGAGAATAATGCGATGAGCCGAGCCCGTGCGCAAACTTTTAAATACCCTCAAACCACCCCCACCCCCACGCACCGTCACCCAAATTTCCCTTATCCCACCCCCCCACCTTTCCCACAAGTCTCACCCCTATCGACGACCCACCACTCTCAAAAACCCCCCACCACACACCCACACTCACCCACCGCATCCGCTCATTCCCCTTTCCCCACCGCTGCACCACCCCCAAACTCGCGTACAGCCCTTTTTCACTACTACTACCCCAGCTCCTATCCACCAGCTCAAATACTAATATGATCCTCACCACTATCACCCCACTTGCCACCACACTATCCACCAGCTCATTCTGACCCTTCCCTCACCACCCTTTTTATCCCGACTACGCCCAAGGCATCTAAAATCATTCCCTTTTTCACCACATCGCCAAAATTTTAACCAACCCAGCAGCCTCCACATCCCGTTCACCCCCATCTCCAAAAATACCATAACCAGCTCGCCACCAAAGAAGCGCCCCCCCTTACCCAAAACCCCTCATGATTTCTGTAAAACAGACCCTTCACAATTTTCCCAATTTAAC
>NW_023646201.1:0-7758 GCF_015228065.2 Penaeus monodon
AATTTTTGCTATATCTATCAAACATAATGCATGAAGCATGAAGAGCAGGGCGAAGATCAGTGTGGATGCTGCTATATGAACTTTTAAGATGAACGAAATGGTAGTGAGCACGCCTTGACACCAGAACATATTGATAATAATGGAAAATATGCAAAGAAGCACTGTTATAAGTAAAAGATTATAAAGAGTCTTGGTAAATGTGTTTGAAACAGAAAGTTAAAAGCAAAAAAAGATTGGCAAGTCAATATTCACATTTAAACGATCATAACGGCACAAACCCTTTTGGCGACGTGTATAAAATAAAAATAAAACTAAAAGTAAAATTTTATAACAATTATATAGTATTATTTGTTATATATATATTTATATAGATTTTATATAATATTTTTTTTTTTTTTTTTTTTGGTGTGTGTGTGGGTGTGGTTTTATATAATTTTAAAATATTATATATATAATTATATATATATATATATATATATAATTTTTTTTTTTTTTTTTTTTTTTTTAAAATATATATAATATATATATATATATTTTTTAAATATAAAAATATACTATATATATATATATTATAAAATATATATATATATATAATATTATAAATATATAAAAAAAAAAAAAAAAAAAAAAACAAAAAACAAAAACCCCAAATATATAAAATATAAAATATTTTATATATATATATATAATATATATAATATAAATTATATATATATATGATATATATATTTTTTTAAAAAATTATATATATTAAAATATATATATATATTATAATTTTAATAAATAATATATATATAAACAAAACCCCCCACACCAAAACACACACAAAAACACACACACACACCACACACACCACACACACACAACACACAAAAACACCACACACACAACACAACCCACACAACACACACACAACACAACACACACACACAAAAACACACACCACACACACAAGAATATATATATAATATATATATTATATATTATATATAATTAATATATATTATAATATAAAAATATAAATATATATATATATTTTATATAATATTTTTAAAAAAAAATATATAAAATATATATTATATAATAATATATATTTTATATTTTTATTTAATATTTTATATATATATATATATATATATATATAATATATTATATTAAAATTTTTAAAAAAATAATATAAAAAATTTATATTATATTTTAAATATTATAAAAAAAAAAAAATAAAAAAAAACAAAAAAAAAAAAGAAAAAAAAAAAAAAAAAAAAAAAAAAAAAAAAAAAAAAAAAAAAAAAAAAAAAATATATATATTATATATATATAAAATTTATATAATTTTTTTAAAAAAATTTATATATTAAATATTAATATATATACATTAATAATTTAATTAATTATTATAATATATATATATAAAATATAAAAATATATTAAAATATATATAATATTATATAATATAAAAAAATTTTTATAATAATAATATAAAAATTTATATAAAATTATAATTTAAAAAAAAAAAAAAAAAAAAAAAATATTTTAAAAAATATATTTTATATAATAAAAATATATAAATAAATTATTATTTTAATATAAAATTATAAAAATTTATATATATATATAAAATTATTATTTATATTAAATATTATTACTTATATATTTTTTTAAAATTTTTTAAAATTATAAAATTATATAAAAAAATTTTTTTATATATATATTTTTAATTTATTATTAATTAATATATAATATATATATATTTTTTCTATATATAAAATATATATATATATAATATTATATATTATTAATAAAAAAAAAAAAAAAAAAAAAAAAAAAAAAAAAAAAAAAAAAAACCCAAAAAAAAAAACAAAAAAAAAAAAATAAAAAACCCCCGGGGGGGGGTTTTTTTTTTTTTTTGTTTTTTTTTTTTTTTTGGGTGTGTGTGTGGGGGGGGTTTTTGGTGGTGTGTGTGGTGGGTTGTGGGGTTTTGGTTGGGGGGGGTTTTTGTTGTGTTTTGGTGGTGGTGTTTTTGGGGGGTTGTTTGTTTTTTTGGGTTTTTTTTTTATATAAAAAATTTATATATATATATATTTATTAATTTAAAAATTTTTAAAAATTTTTTTAAAAAATTATATAAATATATAAAATATTTTAAAAATTTTATTATAAAATTTTTAATATTATATATATATATTTATATTTTAAAATTTAAAAAATTTTTTTATTTAAATTATATTATTATATATTTTTTTTTTTATATTATATAATTATAAAAATTTTTTTTTTTTTTTTTTTTGTTTTTTTTTTTTTGGGGTTTTTTTATTATTATTTATATTTATTTATATTATTTATATATTATAAAAATTATTTTTTTAAAATTATTATATATTAAAATATATAAAATATATAATATTTTAAAAATTTTATATATATAGATATATATATATATTTTATTTATATATTTTTTATTATATATTTTTTAATTATATATATAAATTTTTTAAAATATTATATATTATTTTAATTTTAAAAAAAAACAAAAAAAAAAATTTTAATATAAAAATTTTAAATTTTAAAAATTTAAAAAAAAAAAACACACAAAAAAAAAAAAAACAAAAAAAAAAAAAAAAATAATATATATATTAATATATATATTATAAAAAAAATTATAGCTAATATATTGTTTTTAAAATTTTTATTTTTATTTTTAGTTATAACCCCCCCCCCAAAACGGTTTTTAATCGTTTAAATGTGAATATTGACTCGCCAATCTTTTTTTGCTTTTAACTTTCTGTTTCAAACACATTTACCAAGACTCTTTATAATCTTTTACTTTATAAAAAGTGCTTCTTTCCGTATTTTCCATTAAATTATCAATATGTTATGGGGTCAAGGCGTGCCTACCCTTTTGTTCACTTAAAAGTTCATATAGCAGCATCCACACTGATCTTCGCCCTGCTCTTCATGCTTCATGCATTATCTGTGTTGATAGATATAGCATTTAGGATAAGGATAAGTCCGATATGCGAAGCTTAGCCTCGCCCGGGCTCTGCCCATGAGGGGAGCACGGGCCCGTGGGACTAAAGCCGTCTCGCTACGTTGTCAGCTGGGGCTGATCGGCTGAACCAGTCCTTTCCCGCCGTGGTGGCCAGCCACAGCAGTAACCCCCCTGCGACAATTGCAACTTCTCGACACATTACCACTCTACTACCCCGGAGGCTATATAGCGTTGTCGCGCTTCAGCCCATCCCGTTGAAACTGCGCGCTTCGTAGCACCACAAATTACCAAAAGGAACGCAAAGCAGGTTATAGAAAATATTTCCAATGAGAAGACTGTTATTCGATATGTTGAAACGAGTCAGAGGCAGGGTTTATAGGATGTGGATAATTCTATTTCTGTTACCATGACCAGTGGCTGTTTTTCCCCGTGGAGCAATCAGTGTAGCAGACGGGGCCAGTGACCTCACCTCGCCCCCCCCCCCCTGTTCCTGCACTGCTGTACCGCTCCTTCACTGGAACGGTCACTACTTATACCGAAAATGACCTAGGCCTCAGAGAGTTCGTGTCAAGCGACCAGCGCGGTAAGGTCAGCTCCGCCCTCTCTCCGGGCAGCTGACCGTGACCTCCGCGCGGCGCTTTTGCCCCTTTAGACAAGTAGTAGCGTCGTGTAGCGGTGTTCACCCTTTAGTGTTTTTGGGCCTGTCAGCCACTGTATAGAGTACGCATAGCCTTTTTATCTGGGGGCAGCGAGGGCCTTGCATCCTTTGGGGATGCAAAACGGACACACCACCCCCGAAGAAAAAAACCCCTCGACCCCAGAAGCATGTCGAAAAAAAAAAAAAAAACTGTAAGTACACTTTTGGCCCCTTTTTTTATTTTTTTTCCCCCCTTTTCCCCAAAAATGTGTTAAGCCGTTTTTTTTTTGTTGGGTTAAAAGGTGCTAATGAAAAGCAAAAAGGCACGCTTTCACTATTCTTCCCCCTCAGACGCTTTCCCTGGGATCGAGTATGCAAACCAATAAACATGAAATTGTTCGTTACTTAAGTTATTAAAAAAATTTTTTCTCGTTTTTAGAGATTTATATTGTTTTTAACTGCAACGAATTTAACGGGGTTCGGATTTTATCTTTTCCGGTTTCATTTTATTTTCCTCCCCCCGCCCCGACCTGACCCACTTTCTTTTCCCGGTCGTGGCGACGTGGGATGGGGCTGATAATGCGTGGTTCCCTTATTTTTGGTTGTTTTTTTTGTTGACGCCTTGGGGAATTTAAACCCTAGCATTGTTTTACATTGCTTTTTGGTGACAGTTTATCGGCGATAGAGCGAAGCATTTTAAAATAATTTTATTAAAATTTTATTATTTTAATATAGCTGGATCTTTCCCCCCTATTAGTCACAGAATTGCCCCATATTGCCCGGGGGTTTCGTAAACGCCTAATAGATCTGGTCCGTCGTTCGAAAGTAGGTACAAAAAACCAAAGTTATTCGTTCGGCTCCTTTGAGTGGTGTGACCCCCGGTTACGTCCGTTAATTAATGTAGGATTTTTGGTTTTAAACAGAATCATTATTCGCTTATTAAAAAACCCTTTTTCCCCTCTTGAAGTCCCTTGGTTTTGGGTACTCCCAAGCGTTTTGTGATTCGTGAAAATTTATTATCCCTATGGAATTTTGGAGCCCCTTTCAGATACGCAGAAAAGAGCAGGAATTTATTTTCCCCCGCTGGTTTCCCCCAGTCTATACGGATTGGGAAGGATGTTTTATTAGTTTTAAAATTGCATAAAGCTAGACATTTAACTGGCAGTTCGATTTTTGCCCCCGGGGTTTGCTAAAAAAATTGGGGGTTTTTTTTCAGTCCCATTATTCTCGTACTTCTGTCGCTATCTTATATGTGAAACAAAGGGTGTTGAAATAACTTAAATACACTTCTAATTTACCCCCCCCCTTCGTTTTTTATAACGTTTTTGTTGGTTTTTTCGTTGATTTTCCCCCATTAAGTACGCAAACCGAACAGGTTTTTTTCCCTGGCTCGAAAAATGTCAAATTAATCTATTCCCCTTTGGAGATTTTGGCTCAAATAAATTTCCGGATTCCCTTTCGCCCTTATTCTTTCAAATCCCAATTTTGTTCAAGCAATTTTTGGGATACTACGTCCCCTCTTTTTTTTTCTTTTTTTTGAAATAAAAAAAAACCCCCACAAAAAACTAATTTTTAAAACGCAAATTTCTTAAAAAAGGTTTGGGGAAATTCATCTTTTCGTTTGCCTTCTTTTTTTCCCTCTCCCTTACGTAACTGGGTTTCCCCCCCCCTATATATTGCGTGGACCGAAGGACGAAAAAGGGAAAGTTTCTTTTTCCCCTTAAAGTGGGAAGACGTCAAAAAAATTTTGCCCCTGGCCCACACCAGATTTCCGAAAAGGTTTGGTCCCAGGTTGGGGGCGTTCTGGGACTCCCCTAATCCACACCCAACTTTGAAAGGGACCCCCCCCAGAATATTTGAAACAACCCCCCAACCCGCAATCTAAACCCGGAGTGTAGCCCAACACCCCCCGGTGGCCCCTCCCCGGCCCCGGGGATCGGTGAAATTAAGAGTGGGACGCGAGAAGGGCCTGACAGTCTGTAGGAGTGTGGGGGAGCCGCCCCAGTTAGGCCCGGACGAGGATCGAGGAGGGTTGGAACCCTCAAGGAGGACCGGGCGCATTTCGGACTGTGGGTCAAGACCAGACTTTTACCAAGGCCAGGAGGATGGGACGCGGGGGCGGCAGCCGAAACCCAGGGACCGAAACAGACGCCGCCAAAATTGGCACCCTTGGGGCCCGAGGGCGAGGGCCCCAGAGGTGGCCGAGAAAAGGTTTTAAATTTACGGTTCCGTGGACCACGTGCCTTTTTTCCAAAGTCCCAAAAAAGAACCACCCCGCTCACGAGGGCGGGGACATTAAGGGGCCCGTTTGGGGCCGGAGGGCAAGCACCACCCCGCAAGGCAGCCCCGCCTCCCCCTTGGGGCTGACCGGCCCGGCGGGGCCCAATTAAATATAACTGACATGTCCTGGTTTTTTCCCGGGGGGATCAATCCAAAAAAAACAAGCCGTTCAATTAACTACCCTTTTCACCATTGCAAGGATGCGCCCTTTCAGGGTTTTTTGCTACCCGCCCCATACCCACACCCATTTCCCTTTGTAAATTTTTTGCTTTTATTTTTCCCCTTTTTAAAGAGCGGAAAAACAAACTGTATTATAGTGGTAAGGGTCTCAACACACCCCAACACACCCCCCCACACCCAAAAAACAAAAAAACACACACACCACCACACAAAAAAAAAAGAAGAAAAGAGAGAGAGAGAAGAGCTATAGGGAAACTAAAAGACTAAGAAGAATAAAGCGGATTCCCCCTGGAAGCGAAGCTACGCTACAACACGAGCGGCGAACGAACCCAGTTTCTTGAAATTTACTGGGAAAAATGCCGCCGGGGGTTTTTTTTCAAAAAAGTGTCACGATATTTGGCTGAGTGGGAATATCAGTGGTTCTTGGGGGGGGAGGAAGCCCAATTAAAAAACTAGGCCTAAAATTAAAAGAAAAAAATGGGGCACAAATAAGGCAAGTTTGAATTTGGGTGTATTTCACCGCCCCCCCCCCCCCCGCGGTGATAAGGGGGGGGCCCAAAAACTGTCCCTGGTTAACGGGTTTAAAAAAAAATCGTCGGGCAATTAACCCGGGGGCTTCGAGGGTTTTACGGCGGTTTTCCCCAGGGTGGCCGGCCCAGGAAAATTTCCCAAAATATTGTTTCCTTTTCCTATTCGAGTATAACCAACCCCAGAGTAGCAGGAGCCCTTTTTTATCCGGGGGGGTTTTTACATATTTGATTTACCTTTAGGGGATGAAAAACCCTACGGCACGGATAGAAACGCTTGCGTACTTCCCCCGGGCGTGATTCCGCCTCGCGTGCGTTGTGTCTGTGTATTCAGTGTTGAAATTGTTGTTCTTTGATAATATTTTCCCCTTTACTTTTTTTTATCCTTATACTCCACTAATACATTAAATTTTTTTCACTTTGTTTTGTTTACTTTTTTAACCCAAATTTTTTCCCGGGCCCCCCTTTTCCTCAACTTTTCTTTACAAATTTTACAACCACATATTAAAATCTCCTTCTTCCTTGAGAATTTTCGATGAAATTTGCGTGTAATATTAACGCACGGTTAAATATGTCTATTTTTTAAAGAACAAAGAGTGTGACCACGGAAAAACTCACAAATTAAATATTCTCTCAAAAAACGCAGACTTCGGACTTGGGTTGCTCTTTCCCTTCCTCTTCCACCTTTTGATTTCAGAAGCTCTCTCCCTTCCTTTCCCCCGTCTTCGAACCTGTGGATCTGCGACCCCTTTGTGTCGGGGTTTAAGCGCTTTCTTTTTTTTTTTTTAATTGGGAGTTGCTAATATTGACAATTAAAAATTTTAGTGCATCCTGGAAGTAGTAAAAAAAACATTATGATAAAAATGAGATTAAAGCATATTGTCAATAGACACACCACACTCCCCTTTCGCCCAGTACCCTCTACTTTGCTTTCTCGCCCCCACCGTTTGCCATAAATTTTTATTTTGGGTATAAGTGAAAGCGAATAGGGCCCCCCCATCAATTTGCACAGCCATAAAAATTTTCGAAATTTTTCCTTTGGATGTTTACTGTGCCATAAAATTTTGTTTTTTTTTTATTTTTTTAATTTTTTTTAATTTTATTTTAAAAGGGTTTTCCCGAACCCGTTTTTTTTTTTTTTAATA
>NW_023646202.1:0-7757 GCF_015228065.2 Penaeus monodon
CCTCCCTTCCGGGCCCCCGAAAAGGTTTTCCCCCCCCCGCAACCTTTGTCAGACACCCATGAAGCCAGGTCTCCCTAAACACCATATTTTGAACCCTGGTCCCCCCCAAGGCCCTTTGTTTTCGATTTGTTTAATTTAACTTTAAAAATATCCACTATTTTTTGTCTATGGAAAATTATTAAAATATAAAAACATTTTTATTGTTCTATACTTTTTTTTACAGATAAAAAAGGGGGAAACTGGACTGTATTACAGAAAATAAGACCTCCAGTTTTTGTTTGTGTGTTTTGATAAATTCTTTTGAAACCAAACTAATTACAGAAAATAAAACGTACAAATCCTAAAAAATTTTACTAATCTTTTTCCCTGCAAAAAAAAGTATTCAATTATCACATTCCCCTTTTAACTATCCTACACTGGGTTTTCAACCAAATCAAAAAGGTATAAAGGAAAACTGTAACTATAAGGGGGACTGTTATTTTTTTTTTTCAGGCGCTTTTCGTCTTCGGGATATAGAGAGCACGACAGCGACTCCTGAGCCCTTCTTTTCCCACTCTTAAAAGGCTCTCTCACAGTGATCCTGCGTCTGTTGTCAAGGAAGGTGTACCAAAAGCAAGAGGACATGTAAGGAAAACCCGGTAATGCGAAGTGAACCTCCCCTTTGCCTAAAGGAACCCGGAAGGGGATAGTTTTTTCCCTATTACACCCAAATATTTTTTGCCGGCATGTTAGCTGTGCGAAAAGAGGAAGGGGGAAAAAATTTTGTGACTGCTATTTTAAAATGTAGTCTCTTATAGGACTTACTTACTACTTTTATCAATTTAAAAATTAATAAAACAACATCTAAGTTTACAAACCATAAATCCCCTTACCATATCTGAAGAAATGCCCAATCTTATTTTAATTAAATAAACTTTGTCAGAACTTTAAAAAGCCTTCTCATTCCGAGACATTAAGTAAATGGTTTTTTTTTTCTCATAACTGTTTACTTTATTAATAATTTTAACTGTTTCAGAGGGAGGCAGAAGTACTACACCTTTCCAAACGTGCCCCGGGAAACCTATGCGATGGGGTCCACGCCATGCTGCTTTTGGGGAAAATGTCATTGCCCTGCTAATTAATACTGCTGAACGTAGGAACAAACAAATTTAAGAAGGCGGAGACAAAGCAGAGATTCAAGGTCAAGGAAGAAAAGACAAAGGGCAAAGACTAAACCCCAAAGCAGGAAAATATTTTAAAAAAAAAAAAACTGAACGGCGCTACTGTTAAAAAATCATATGTAAAAAATTTCGACATTCAACCCCACTCTGAACTTGTTGAGAAAATCGTAATCTCTCTCCTCTCTTCTCTCTCCTCTCTCTCTTCTCTCTCTCTCTCCTCTTTTTGTGGGTGGGGGTATAACCCCGCAATATATATATATATATATAATAATAATATATATATAATTATATTTTTATATATTATATTCATTAAATAATAAATATAATATAAAAAATTATATATATTAAATAATATATATTAATAAATATATAATAAATTAATTTTAAAAATAACACACAACACACACACACCCACACACACACACGCAAACACACACACCCCACACCCCACATTTATAAAATATATATATATATATATATATATATTACACACACACACACCACACACACACACACCCCCCCCACACACCCACACACACATTATAAAATATTATTATATATAATATAATATATATACAATATAATATTAATGTTTTATATATATATATAATATATATTATATATATTATATATATTTTATATATATATACACACACCAAAAACCACACACCCCCACACACACACACACACACAACAACACACACACGCATATATAATATAATTTTATATATTATAATAATTATATATTTTAAAATATATATAAAAAATAATAAAATAATAATAAAATAAAAATAAAAATAATAATAATAATAATAAACACCCCACAAACACACCAAAAAAACCCACACAAACAACACCCCAAAACACCCCCACCACACACCACACACACACACCACACACACACCCATAATTTAAAATTATATATAAATAATTTTTTAAAAAATATATAATAAAAAATAATAAAAAAATAAAATAATAATAATGATAATAAAAAAAACACACACACACAACAGCCCACGCAAACACCACCACAACCACACCACACAACCCCACACACACACACACACCCCCAAACACACCACACACACACACACACACACCACCACACCGCACATCCACCACCACACACTATAAGTTTCCGTTACGATAATGAAGTATGTACGTACATCCTTTTTCCCCTTTTATTACTAAAGCTGCGAAAAAAAATTAAAATAAAAAAAATAGAAAAAAAAAAAACCTGACGCCCCATACAACAAATTTTTAAAAGGAAGCACGGTCCGGATACCAAATCGAACAAAGCAAACATGGCTTCATTTTCCCTGTCTTAAAGTAAAAAAAAAAAAATAAAAAAGGAGTCTCCCCTCAAAAAAAAAATGAATGTTTATTTGTATGGTGGTGTTTGTTTTTGAGTGTGATGATATATTTTTTCTCTTTCAGTTTTTTTTTTCAACTTATATATAAAAATTATTTAATATATTTTATATATAATATTATATATATTATATTATATAATAAAAATTTTAAAATATATAATATTATAATAAATATATATTATATATATATTATAATATTATATATAATTAATACATATAAAATATAAACAATATATTATGTTTTTAAATTACATATATATTTGTGTTATGATATATATTAATATATTATTATTAATTATATTATATTTTTATATAATATAATATATATAGATAGATAGATAGATAATATAAATATAAAAGAATTATATACAATGTTAATAAATACCACCACACACACTCACACACACACACACACACACAATGCCAACACACCACACCCACACACACACACACACACACACGCCACCACACCACACGCACACGCCACCCCCAACGCACAACACCCCCCACACACACACACCAAACCACACCCACACACACCCCCACACCACACACACACACACCACACACAGCAAACCACACACACACATATCTGGTGAAAAAACCCCTTCGGTTCATGATTACGGGGTTTCACCAAAAAATTTCTCGCGTTTTACAGTGAAACTTTTTTTAAACGGCAGAGATATTTCCTCCTATTATTTTGGGCTGCGAGTTGAAAGGAGCCTGGGGTTTCCCACTCACTTTTTTTTCTCCTGAAAAAACTCTATACCCTCGTCGCGGGGTTTATAAAGGGGGCGTTTTTTCATGGGCAAAAAGGTTGACAATGTTATATATGCATCTGGAAGACAAAAAAGAAAAAAAACATGTCCAATTAAAAACACTTAAAAAATCGGAACTGAACGAAGGGAAAAATGAAAGAAGGGGGTAAATTACATACGTCTTAACAAAAGGGGATAGATACAACATTCAAATACTGGGAAAAGGAGCCCAAATTAAAAAAAGAAAGGGAATTTCAAACTAAAAAAAACAAGACATTTCTTTTTTCTGGAAAGAAGGGAAATTATGTCGCGGATTGCTTGATTCTCACAAAAAGAGTGGGGTGCATAACGGGTACACCCAAAATGCGCTTTTTAAAGTCAAAATCGGGAAAAACCCCAAACATTATATTATCGTGTGCGCACCAACCAACTTTGCGGGTGGTGAAGAGATGGAAATTTTTATAACATCTCCGGGAAAGTTTTGGACCATTTTCCTAACGGGGAAAAAAAAGTAATGTGGGGCCCTAAAACGCCAAGCGGAAAGAATAGGAAAAATGACACCTGTAAAGGGTTTTGGCCTTCGAGATGTAATGAGAGAGGTAAAGATTTTTTGGGTTTTCTGTATAGGGATATCTAGTTGGGGCAATACATTTTCCAACACCGCCCAAGCCCTTTTGTACGGTTTTTTTTGCCAAAAAAAAGGGAAACCGCAAAAAATTGCTACATTGTTAAAACCAAAAAAATGGAGGAGTTGTTAAAAATCCCAAAGAAAGCCCTGGACCGACTGAAAAAGGACCCCAAACTACTACTATCGACTTTCAGATGGTCAAAAGAGGGAGCGCCCCAACCCCACCTCTAAAGCTCGCTACAAACTTTTGAAAAATTACAAAATTTACGTGTCAAAAAATTTTAAAAGTACCATAAATGTGAACATGATAAAACCCCAAAAGATTGGGGAAAAGGAAAAGAACTCTTCTGATGCGCTTAAAACTATCCCCAAAAAAAGAGCCAAATTCCCCCTGGATATCAAAAAAGCATGTGAAATTGAAACAAAAGATGCCTAAAACAAAGGGTATAAATAACCCAATTTAAAGAAATAATTTACAAAAAAAAAAATCAAAATTCAAGATATTGTGACGAATAAGGAAAATATTTAATGCAATTGCCAGAGAATTGAAACTGTTCTGTAAATAAGACAACTAAAGAACTCTCCCAAGGGTACGAAAATCACACAAAAATTTTAAACCTACAAGGGACCCCATAAAACTGAAGAGGACTTGTTTTATGTGAGGAAAAAGAAGTAAAAAGATAATGGAAAAATTGTTCCAAACCAATACAAAAGGAATAAAGATCTAAAAACAACATTTTTAGATCATGAAGCAAAGATGAACCCCCCACTGCTGAAAAGTTAAAAGCCTAAAGGAATTTAAAAGAATAACAAGACCCCGGGGAAACAGAGAAATAACACGGGCAAATCGGGAAATGCGGCGAGGGTGTTGGAATCTTCTAAAAAAATTGTACAAAAATATGGAAGAAAGAAGATGGCCAAAGACGGGGTAAATCATCTTTGCTCCATACCAAAAAAAGGGGAAAATTTCAATGAAACAATAACGGGACAATTGCTTTAATAGGTCAAAAAGCACAAAATTTTTTTGTTTGAAAATTATTGCTGAAAGAAAAAGTTAAAGTTAAGAAAAAAATTGCAGACAAAAGCATTTTCCCCGGGAAAAAGGTCCCAGAAACCAGATTCAAATCTAAAATTGATCATAAGAAAAACAGAAAACATCAGAAAGACCTATACTGTGTTTCATCGATTACTTAAAACTTTTTATACTGTTGATTGCGATGTCCGGAATAAAATAAACGATTGAGTTTCCCAAAAAAATCATCCCAAATGGGGAGCCATGTTGACCCAAAAACAACAACGTCGGAGCCACTTTTGGGGTTTGCAGAATGGTTCGAAGTCAAACAAGAGTGCCAGGGGTTTCTTCTGTTCCCCAAATTTTTAACAAAATTCTGAAAAAATTGTGAGAGGTGCCTAGAGAATTTTAAGGAAATGTAGATGTTGGAGGTTAAAAGCAAAACTAAGGTACGCCGATGATATAGTTTTTTTTCCAGCAGTATCACTGAACTGCATCAACTATAATAAAATTGGGAAAAAACAAAAGGGGTGGCTTGTTTTTTTAATGCCAAGAAAAATAAATCTGAAAATTCGGGTGGCCGCAGTGAACAGATGACATTTTACAATCAAAGGGTGGGTTTGGAGAGTTGAGGGGTTCACTTTTTCTGGACTGTTTTAGCTAATACATTTGATTCCTGGAGATAAAAAAAGAATTTCCTTTTTCCAAAAGTCCACGTTGCTCTCAAAAACATCGAAGACCGAAACATTTCCCTTTCGGACAAAGTGGGTTATTGAACTCATTTGTTTTCCCAATTCATCATATGGTTTTTGGGTTTTGGGGGCTGAAGAAAATGACAAGAAAAAAATCAATAGTTTTTTAAATGTGGTGTTTCAGCGAGTACTACGTATTAACGACAGGAAGAAAAGGGGTGTTAGGCTGAGAAAAATAAAATTGTAAAAACCCCTGTTGGACACTTTAACAAAAGGGAAAATTAAAAATTTTTTTGGGCATGTGATAGAAGTAAAAGTATTTAGAAAAACTTGTGAAGGGTGGTGTAGGAAAAAGAGGAAAGGCAAACGAAGACAGACTGATCGACAACATCAAAGATATTTGCGGGGTGTCGATGGTACAAGTGAAAAAAAAGCCAAGATCGAGTTGAGTGGCGAAGGGTGGGAGAGTCCACGGCGCTCAAAATTAGCATACCATTATTAATAATATATATGTTTATTTTATTATATTAAAAAATAAAAATAAAATAAAAATATATATAACTATATATAATATAAATACATATATATAATATAAAAATATATTTTTTAAAATAAAATTTAAAAATATATAATAAATATATATATATTTAATAATAATTTTTATAAATATATAATATAATAAATATATATATATATAAATAATTTTAAAATATATAAATATTTTTTTTTTTTATAAATTCATTTTAATTTTAAAAAATATTATATATATTATTATATTATATTATATATTATATATTAATATTAATTTTTATATATAATTTTTTTGTGGTGTGCGGTGTTATATACACATACTGTTTTTAAAATTTTTTTTTTTTATTTTTAAAAATTTAAAAAAAAAATTATATAATTATATATATATATATAATATTAATAAATATAAAATATAATATATAAAATAATTTTATATTTATATAATATATATATTTTGGTGTTGCGTTGTTTAATATACACATACTGTTTTATTTTTGTTATTGTTATTTATATTCTTAAAAAAAAATTTTAAATTTTATATAATATATATAATATATATATTTTTTTTTTATATAATATTTATATATGATTTTTAATATATATATATATATATATATATATAATATATTTTATTTATATTAAAAATAAAATATATATATATATTTTTGGTGTGGTGGTTTTTATAACATACTGTTTAATTATGGGTTTTTTTGTTATATATATAAAATATATAAAAATATAAATATATATATATTATATATTATTTTTGGGGTTTTTTTAAAAAAATTTTTTATATTTTTTATTTTTTTAAAATATTTAAAAAAAAAAAAAAAAAAATATATATATAAAATTATATATAATTTTTATATATATTTTTAATAATTATATATATTTAAAAAATATAATATATAAAATTTTATATATATTATATATATTTTTTTTTGTGGGGTGCGTGGGT
This sequence comes from Penaeus monodon, assembly GCF_015228065.2. Classification (NCBI taxonomy): domain Eukaryota; kingdom Metazoa; phylum Arthropoda; class Malacostraca; order Decapoda; family Penaeidae; genus Penaeus; species Penaeus monodon. The sequence continues at coordinate 7,113 of NW_023646202.1, forward strand.
TTTTATATACACATAGTTTTATGTTTTGGTAAAATAATATATATATATTATATATAATATATTATATATTAATATATATTATATATTTTGTGTGTGTGTGTGGGTTTTTATACATACGTTTTAAAATTTTTATGTTGTGTATTATAATATATAAAAAAAAAAAAAATTTTTTTATATATTATATATTATAAAATTTTATAATTTATATATTTTATTATATAATTAAATATATTTTATTTATTATATCTATATATTATAATATATATATATATAAAAATTTTTTTTTTTTTATAATAATGTTTATTATAAAATTTATATATATAAAATATATATATAATATATATATTATATATATATTATTAAATCCCATATTAAAATATGTTATATAAAAAAACAAAAAAAAATAATAATTTTTTTATAAAATATTTATTATATATAAAAAAATTATTATTGTGTAATTGGGGGGGTTTAAAAATATCATAAAATAAAAAAATTAAAAAAAAAAAAAACGAAAAAAAAATTAAAAATAAATTTAAAAAACATGGAAAATTTTATTTATCCCCGGGGGGGGGGGCCCCCGAGTTTGGGGGGGGGCCCCAAAAAACCCCCCAAAGGACTGGCCCCAAACCCCCCGGAATTGGGATT
>NW_023646203.1:0-2500 GCF_015228065.2 Penaeus monodon
TAGTATATTTATCATATTTTAAAAAATTATAATATAATATTATATATATCTATTAATATAAAAATAAAACCCCATAAAATAATAAATTATATATTATATTATAAAAAAATTTATTATAAAAATATATATATATATAATACTACTGTAATTTTAAAGTGTTGGTATTTTTTATACTAACATTACAAAAAATGGGCAGTAAAACCACACCACACACACACCACATACACCCCCAAACACAACCCAAACACACATAAAACAACTACATACGACAAAACACCCCCCACACCACCCACACCCCACAACACACACCAACACACACACAACACACACCACACCCCCACACACACACACACCACACTGATATTATATGTATTGTTGTTGTTTCATGTAAAATATTTATTAATTTATTTATTATATTATTAAAAATATTTTATATTATATATTAATACACACTATATACACATTATTTTGTGTGTTTTGGGGTTTGTGTTTTTGTTTGCGTGTGTGTGTGTTTGCGCGCGCGTGTATGTGTGTGTGAGTGAGTGAGGGTGATGAGTGAGTGATGATGAGTGATGAGTGAGTGAGAGAAGAGAGAGAAAAAGAGAGAGAGAGAGAGAGGAAGAGTGTGTGTGTTGTGGTGTGTGTTGTGTGTGTGTGTGTGTGTGTGTGTGGTGTTTTTGGGTTGGTGTGTGTGTTTTAAAATTAAAAACTAAAATACATATAAAATCTACTTTTTAAATAATAAAAAAATTTATTTTATATAATAATTTAAAAATATATAATATTTTTATTAAAAATATATTTTAAATTAATTCTATTATTTAAAAGGGAATATAAAATTTTAAAATATTAATATAATATATTATTATATATATTATATATTTTATATATATATTTTTATATATATATTTTTTAAAAATTATTTTTTTTATTTATTTTTATATTATTTTTTATAAAACAATAATATACTATCATACACACACACACAATACAATCACACAAAACACACACACGAACGTAAAAACCCCGGATCACCCCCTCCCCGGACGCCTGGCGAATCACGGGGCGGCACAATGCCTCCGAACCCAAAATTTGGGGCCCATATTATGTTTTTGAAGGTTGCCACATTTAAACCCGAGGCACTGTACACCCTCCCCCCCCTCCCCCTTTCAGTGCAGGGAGGGAGGTGGGGGGGCATGGGGGCCGGGGGGGGGTTTTGGAATTAAATTTTTATCATTCAAGGGAAGTAATTTCGTGGGAAATTGGCTACTTCCCGACTTAATGGTGGTGGCCGGGGGATGGACCGTAAAGTTTTTGTTTGCGAGATTAACATCAAGTACCAAAAAATTTTAAAGCAAACAAAACGTGCTAACAGGTAAAACGGCCCAAATATTTTGATAATTTCTGCAGATGCCTTCCCTGCTGCCTATTTTAAAACAAAAAACTTACCGATTTCTACCTTTCACCGAAATCCTTTTAGGTTCTAACGGCACACACGAAACATACCTGTAAAAAGAGAATAATTAAAATTTCTGAAAATTATGGGTATCGATATGTAGTAGCCCTAAAAAAAACAGACAAAAAAAGTCGAAAATAATACTTAAATTAAAAAAGCAAAACATCTGGCTGTCTGACTTTATTTGCTTTTAATTCTTCTCGAACACGCAAAAGCCTATTAAAATTTTAACGAGTGGGCGTTTTTGGGGGTCACGCGGGGGCGGGGACAGGGGGCAATTCGTCTCCGGTTTGGCTCCCGGCCCCGGGAGGGAAAAGTCGTCTCTCGCAGAAAAAATAATCATCTATCGTCTTAATTTTCCCGGGCCCAAGCGGCGTAAAAAGGGCGAACAGGTGGCGGGAGGGGCTTTAAATTTTTTTAACCCGTGATCGCGAGTTAAATCGCGCGGCTTTATTTTGGGGAACACATGTCAGCTGCTGTGCCCGCGCGCGCTCAGGAAGGGCACCCCGAGGTGGGGAGGCAGAGCAAACAGGGCGAAAGAAAAGAAGAGAAAAAAAAGAAGGGTTAACACAAACCAAACTGCATTAAGGAAGATAGAGATCGAGACGAAAAAACATTTTATTCTATCACCACCCCGCCAAAAACAACGATAAATCACACTCTGAAAAGTGGGGGCACGAGCTTTTCTTGGGTATAAATTTCTTTTAATGCGATGTCAATGTTTTGTCCTTTTTCAAAATATTTGATTCTGATTCGTTTCAATGGGGTAAAAAATAGCATTCACGCTTTTCTTTGGGCTGTTTTTTGCTCGCTTTCGCTCAGGTCGTCTTATTGGGAAAAGGGCGTTTAGCCTATTTATTCTTCTCGTGAAAGGAGGAATAAACACTCTATGAATACATGCTTACATAAATGCGCGCGCACACACACACCAACACCAACAACACACACACCACACACCCCACCACACGCCACCACACCAACAGCACACACAACACACCACCCAACCACACAAAAACCCCAACACCACACACACCACACCACACA
>NW_023646204.1:0-7757 GCF_015228065.2 Penaeus monodon
GGTTTTACCCAAAATTCTAAAAAAAAAAGCCGCGGGGGAAAACCCCAAGCCGGTTGGTGGCTTTGGGGGGTTTTAAAGAGATTATGCGGATGCTTACACACGGTACAGGATGCGTTCAATCCCACCGCCACGGAAAGCACGAGTGTAACAAAAAAATGAACAGCCATAAAACTGACACAGGCCAGGCCATAAGTAAAAAGGCCAGGCGAAGTCAGAACTTCGAAACCCAAGAAGCAAGCCCGATCCCCAGAGATCCAACAACGCGAGCCCACAAGGACTGCCCAGCCTTCCGACTGGGGGCCTGCCGGCTCCCCTTTGATCCCCGACTTCCCAACCAAAACACCCAGCCATACCTGTGGGCATCACCCCACAAAAAAACACCCCCGAAGAGATAAGCACCAGTACCTCAAATAGAAAGGGACCAATATACTTTCTATACTGGTGACCACGGAGGGACACGCTATGGTATTTCGCTCGCTCGTTTTGTCACTGTCTGGAGGGGGAGTATGTAGCAGCAGGGACCCCGAACCTGGAGTTCAGCGTATTTCCCAATTTGGGGTCACATCAGGTCCACAGTCTGTCCGCGTCATTGGACAGGGGGCTCCCTCGTTCCCTGCGCGCTTACACAGCGCTCGGATTTAAGCTGCAGACCCGAAACGAGACAGCATCCCATCTTCCAGCAGAACAGAAAACAGCAGCACCCCCACAAGGCTGCCCAGTCCTTTCCCGACTGGGGAGCCCCCCGGCTCCTCCGTTATCTTCGAAAATTACCACCAACCCCAGTCATAACTGTGGGCACTCACCCCCCAAAAAAACACCCCCCAAAAGATAAACCCCCAGTCCCCCCCAAAATAGAAGAGCCAACATCATTTCATCCCCTGTCGGGGGGATTTTAGCTTTTAGGAACAAAAGCCGATCCTATTATCCCTCAAAAATTTTGTACAGACAGGAGGTCCCCGGAAAGGGCCCGTATTTCTCAGTATTAGTTTAGGTTGGGAATATTTAGCTGTTGTCCCCGAGCCTGGGGGATTCCTTGTGTAGACTCAGTCTATACGGGTTATATTAAAAATTTTCTTCTGGATTTCCCCGCCCCCCTGCTCTACAGCATATTGCCCTTTTTGAATTTTTGATTCTCTAATTCCATTTTGGGTTTAAGAAACGGGAAAAAGATTATTGTCTCTTAATCTTTTAAACAAAATTTGCCGTTTTTTTGGGCCCTTTTTTGTTCCGGACCCCTTTTGTCCTATGCACCTCAGTGCGTGGGGGGGCTGGGGTTTTTTTTCTTTTTGAATTTTTGTGAAAAGACCCCCGTGTTTAGTGTTGTGACAATTTTGAAAATCCGAGAGAATTTTTCAACAGTATTTCATCGCTTTTTTTACCATCTAATCCCGGCCTGAAGTGATGCTCCCCTCCCCGGGGGATAATTTTTCTGGACTAGGTGATTTAGGGACCAGCGCTGTCTACATTAGTTATTCGGATTGCAAAGTGGTCATAAAATAACTCTTGTACAGTGGTACACTAATTTTTTGCCAAAAATTTGAATCTAACCCGCCACCTCCAAATGACTCTCTTCTTTCATATCTGTCGGATTCTATTGGAAATGTTTTGAATTTTTTTCCCATTCTTTTAGTTTTTGTCTCATTATTTCTTTTGGGTTTTCTATTACTTACTTTGGGTTTCTCCAAAGTAGGGGTGCTTGCTTGAAGTCCCCCCAGATAACATGCCTTGGTTGTGAAATTTGGGGGAGAGAAACTAGCAAATTTTGGGTATCTGGCCATACATTTCCGTGAAAAATACCCAAGGCAGTCTGGTTTTTAAAAGATAAAACTGAAAATAGTGTTTCGGATCTTTTGATTAATTTATGTGGCAGTTACCTTCACATAGTCAACAATCCAGCATGCTGTATTACTGTTTATAATATCCTTTAAAGGGGGCATCAGCAAAAAAGGGTTTTGCACGCAAATAACATCAAATTTAATTACGGAGTATATAATTTAATCATTTCCCAGGTTTTAATACTATGTATTCCTGTATGAATTTTATTAGCGTTTTTCCATGGTGAAATTGTTTTATTAGCAATTGACTTTTGCCTCATACCTCTAAATTATAATTTCAGATTAACATAAGAAATATAAACTTTAATGATTTTTGTTTTATTACAGATGGTAGTCGTAACCTTAAAGTCTTTTAAAACCCTTGCAAAATTTGGTCTTAGTTGTTCCACTTCTCAGCACAACCTTCCTTATTTTGTCGATGCACCCGGGGGTGGTTTCGTCACTGGACCGATGTCACAGAGATCCTGATTTTTTTGGGCTGCTGTCAGCACTGCACGCCCACTCTGGGTATCGCAGGCGGCTAAAATGTTTTCCTCGTTGTTTTTATCATAGGATCATACAAGACAAAACAATTTTAATTTTTTCTTGTCCCGCCTAAACATGTTTTTCATTAATTTGTTTTTGTTTTGTCTTTCGAGTTTCTTCTTTAGAAAAATTCAAAACATTTTGTTTCCTTGGTCAGGGGCTGACGTCCTTCTGCCAGGTTGTGTGGGGGGTCCCCTCCAGACCGGGGGCATCCCTGCCGAGGGGGGGGTTCCTCGCTGTGCTGGGGAGGGAGGGGGGTGTGGTCTTCAATTCAAGAGTATGGAGCTTTGAGGCCAAATTTCCTCGGGGAAGTCAGCATATTTTGTTTACCTTCTCCTTCAGGTGAACCGTGTTCGTAGTTCTGGCCTTGCCCCCCCCGTCGCCGGTGCCGAGGAAATTCCTGCGGCTGGTGACGTCAACATAGCACGGTGGGGCGCTCCCCGGCACAGGGCCGGGGTTGGGTGGGGGGCCCCGGCGGTCACTCGCGGTCGGTGCTGGTCCCACAGGGGTGGAGGGGGGAGGGGATAGGTAGGGCCGTGCCCCCCCCATGTTTTGCAGTCACACCGTCATCCCAACCTAACAAGAGGGGGCAAAGACTGGTATCTGCAGTACCTCTCCTTCGCAGCACTGCGAGGGCACTCCTTGGCAGATGTTATTTACCACATGCTGCACAGTGTGCCCTTCCCTTTCAATATTAGTACAGGCCATTCCCAAGCAGTTTTAGTAATCCAGGGATGCCCCCAGCCCCACGTGGGTGGCGGGGATTATTTTCCAAAAAAAACAGTATTTCCGGGGGGGGTTGCTCCCTTTTCCCTTTATGCGGAGGGTTTAGTGGTTTTCCCTCCTTGAGATCTTATGGCCTTTTGAATTCCGTCGAGTGCATACGCATTTTCAACTCGAAATCCCTTTTTGTAGGGTAAAGGGTTTTGTCATTTTTTCCATTATCACATTTTTTGAAAGGTAATACCCGAATTTATCCTTCAATGAGGTCTCAATATATTCTGCGAGCGAGCAGCTACACATCACAAATGAGGGGGGTCCCCCAGGGCCCCGTTGGTAGGTCCTGTAGCCATTCATTTTTCCAATTCTTTCTTCAGGGAAAGCGAGGGAGGGGCATAATTTTTTTTTGGGCCCAGTGGCGTCTTACCGACATTGTTTGGGGTTTCTTTTTTTTTTGCTTTCGACTTCATATTGAAGCCCTCACTTCTCCTTAAGTCACCCCCTTTGGGGATCAGGGTCCCTTCAGTGCATGCCCCTTTCATCAATGGATTAGAAGGGGTATCCCCCCAATAAGACGAAATGACCTTTCCCCCGGGGGGGGTGGGAAGTTTTTCCACCCGGGCTCCCCCCATGTTTACATTTAATTTTCCCCCCCTCTTGGGGTTACCACAGACCCCAAATGTCGGGCTCCCCCGCCTCGGACAGGTGATATAAATTTTTGGCCAAGGGACACTCAGTTTTTAAACATTTCACATCACTCTGTCATGCATGACTTGGGGGTTTATATAGCAAAAAAAGTTATAAATTTCCTTGAATTTTCTTTTTTAAAGATGCAAGAGATTTGTGTGTAAGGGACGAGGGTTACCGGAGCATAGGGACTACACACCTCCCAATGAGGTACGGGTGTACTGCTGGAGTAGGCACTTGAATTATTTTCAACCTTAAGAGTTTCATTGATTGGGTTGAAAGACCCCAGATAAGAAGCTGCTGCTTAATCTCCCTGAAGAGGGTAAAAAATGTGGGAAAAAAAAAATTTTAAAAACCTTCAAAATTGTAGAAGTACTAGTAAAAAAATTTGTAAAACCTTCAAATTGCAGAAGCCTTTTTTTCCAAAAAAGGGAAATTTGTTTTCAGGATAGCGAGCATTGGCCAGTATCGTCAAAAGATACCTTTACCAGCCTTGGTCTTCAGGGAGGACCTACACAGTCTAAAATCATTTTGTGAAAGGCCAGACTGCGGGTATCGGTACCTGGGGGGGCGGTAGTTTCTGATTGGGTTTTTTCCGCCACCTGCTTTTTATGAACGTCTTCAGTACATTTTTCCCCTTTATACCCGGCCCAAATAAAAATATTTTTGTTTTCTTTTACAAGTCTTATTAATACAAAGATTCCCATTGGCGGTCAGAGCAGCTCATTTTGGATCCATATGACTGGGGATGATAATCTGAGCCCGTGAGCAATCGTCCCACAGACAGGGGGGGTTTTCCCTTCTTCATTAGAATCCCTTCCTTTTATAAAAACCCCGTGGGGACATCCGATTGTATTTTGCCGTCAAGCAAAACTCGCAACTTACTATTTCTATCCTCCTTTTGGATTGTACATTCTTCCTTTCACGGGGCAATTTAGTCGTCCAAAACCTCAGTTATCAGTCATTGAAAAAATAACAAGTTTTTTCCTTACTAAAATCCCCCTGCATATCATCAATACCTGGGGGCCTTTTAACTTGGGTTTTTCACAGGTTTCTTCGACTATTTCCGCCTCTCCTCATCACTCTAGTAAGCGCAATCCCCGGGCACATCATCTCCCCCAAAAGGGGTCACGTGCACTCAGATAATCCTTTATTTTAACAAAAACCTTTTTTTTGCCGACATTTTGCGAGAATAAATGAAATCTTCAATGGGAAATTTGGGTACCCTCTGACAGTAAATCCATGTCTAATAGTCACATTTTAAAAGAAATGGTAGGGAACACTCATTTGCCCACTCGCCCACCAATACCTTTGCGTTAAAGGAGGACTCCTTTTAAAAAGGCATATACCTTCTAGCATTAATGGCTTAGGAACGTATCTCTAAATATAACCAGCTTCTCGCCCTTTTCCCGACCTGATACCACCCTTTTCCCCATTTTTCCCATGCCCCGAAAAATTCTTTAAGCCGGATTATTAAATTTAAACCTAACCTGGCAAACCTTTTTTTTCTTTTAAAAAACCAACAATTACTTTTTGTATGACCCCAAAAAATTAAATTAAAACCCTAATGGCCTCCCCTTTCACTTTGAACTCGCCAGGGCTGGCAGTGTAGTTTTAATATTTTTCTTAAATTTTTTGTCATGGGACGGTTTTGGGGGGCAATTACCCTTTAAAAGTTTTTTTTCCCCGACCCTTAATACATCGCCTTATTTATAAGGAAAAATTTTTTGCCATAGGGGGTGCTCTGTTTAAAAAACCCCTCAATTGTTTTTTATCAGATAAATTCTAATTTTTTTCAGGCGTACTTTCTTAAAATTCTTCCCAAGTAAAAGTTGATATAAATTTTCATAGTCCTCACGCAAAATCTCACTTTCACACCAATGTAAAAAATAGCTTTTTCCCCTTTTAAATTCCCGTATTCTGATGTCAGTCTTACACAAACTACGAATTTAATCTGTAGGTTTCAGGTATAATTTATCCTTTAAAATAATTTTATTAATTTTAAATATAAACATAAAATACAATATATTATAATATTATAAATATATATATAATATTTTTATTATATATATTTATAATATATATATTTAATTATATATATTAAAAATAAGAGAGAGAGAGAGAGAGAGAGAGAGAGAGAGAGAGAGAAGAGAGAGAGAGGAGAGAAAGAGAATGAATGAAGATCATGTCCATTTTCCTTAGGTATGGCAAACTTAAAGCTTCTTCTCAAAAAAACTAAAAACTTTTCAACAACCTTTTCTTAAATGGGAACGAGCTTACATTATTTGCAAAATTGAAAGGAGAACATGCTGAAAATCGGCCCTTATTTTAAAACTTTTTGTCAATTCTCTCTGAATTTTTAATTCGCCATTCGAAACTCTCCAAGCTTAAATTCTTTCAGTCTAATATATGATAGTTTATAAATAATATTGTGTATATAATTGTATAATTTTGTGTATATATGTAATATATATATAATATTATATATATATATATATAAAATATATTTTTTTATGTAGTAGTATGTATATATGCATATAAACACACACACAAACTGCCAACACTACGTAGCAAGTTTGATTGATTATTCAAATTATCTGCCGCGTCAACAGCTAAGGTCATTAGCGGCGAATTGCCTTGTTAAATAGAAATTTTAAAAATATTTAAAAACTTTAAAATCTATGAATAAATATTTTACAAAATAAACAATAAAAAAAAAAAAATCAAGCATAAATATTATGCTTTAAGTATATAAAATATTGCATAAAACATTATGCATAATTAAATTTTATTGAAAATATTAGTCTCCCTAAGGAAACTAATAAGACCCTCTATGTCACAATTCTCCCCAATACATTTTTTAGTGTATATGGGGGAGGACAAGTACCATACGTCTTGGTCTGAGAATTTTGTATATCGGCCCATGAGTCAGTCTTGTGTGCCCGATTTTTAGTCTTGTTAATGCAACTTCCACTTTCGGTTAGGGTGGATGCTAGTTGCCCAACTGCCCAAAGGTTTATCTCTAATGTCTCGCAATTTGTTTCTGGGGTATGCCCCCATTGTTCCTTCCATTATTGCGAAGACAATTTCCTTATGCTGGGTTTCAGGTCGGTGTGTGGGAGAGGAAAACGAGCATCACAAGGGTGAGCAGCAGCTGCCCTTTGGCTTTGATCAGCTCGCTCATTCCCACTGATACCAACATGCGCTGGCATCAACACAGTTATCTTTTTGCGTGTTGACATCAGTGCAAGCCAATCTTGAACTCCCTTACTACTGGATGTGATGAGTTTTAAGCTCTTGATTGCTTGCAAAGCACTGCGAGAGTCACAATTTCACAATAGAATGGTTCGTAAGATCTCTAGTCATCTTAACTGCTGCAAGGATGGCATGGGATCTGCAGTAAAGATCGAGGCTCTAGAGAAAGACTGCAGATGCAGTCTTCCTTCTGCTCACTGCTTGCAAAGCCCAACCATTTCAGATTTCGAACCATCTGGATATTTTTGCCTCTGATCCTTGGTACTTAGAAATATCCTGAAGAAATTTTTCTTTGACTTCTGCTTCTGATTTTTCCCTTTTCCCCAAATTTCCCACCAAATCCAGCTCGACTTTATTAGTCCAAGGGGGAATTTGGGAATTCCACAGCCAGAACCTTAGTGAGACTCAAATTAGAAACTTCCACAAGATTCCTCATTCTCCTACCATAGGACGGCTATCCTAAGGGGGTTGAAACCAATCTGGTGTAGGAGATCCGGAATCCTTTGTAGTTCGTGTAGTAAATCAGGTTCATGTAGTCCCGGTGTAATGAAAGAGGTGGTTCTCCACTCTCAGTATACAGGGATTCCACAGGTGAAGACCTGTGGAATGAACTGAGTCCAACATCCGGAGAACAGTGGGAGTTGCAGAAGAATCACCTCACAGCCATAATCAAGCTTACTACGAATAAGCGCTCTAAAGCCGTAGAAAACGTTGTGCGGTTGCACCCAAAAAAAA
>NW_023646205.1:0-7757 GCF_015228065.2 Penaeus monodon
TTTACACCCCACCACACTTTTCCAAAAAATTCCAAACCCCCCCAACAAACCCCAAAAAATCACAACAAAAATCCCCCCCTACACACACAACACACACACACCACCCCAAAAAAGCACGGCACACACCCAAAAAAAAAAAAAAAAAAACCCCCCCCCCCCCCCCACCCCCAACACACACCCCCAAAAACACAACACACCCCACCACACACCCCAAAACACACACACCCCACACACACCCACACACAACACAAAACTTAATTTAAAACAAATTCAAAAATCCCCAAAAAAACAAATTTAAAAAAGGGAAAAAACTTTAACCCCAATTAAAAAAACACAAAAACTAAAAAAAAAAAAACAAAATTTAACAAAAATCTTTTAAAACAAAAAGCATGGGGTTTTAAAAATAAGGGTAAAATAAATTTAACATTATAATAAAAAAGGGGTAATAAAATCGGAAAAAATTTAAAAATAAAAAACCAATTAAAGAATAATGATAATGGGAAAAAAATTTAAATACGAGGGATAAAAAAAACAAAAAAAATAAAACCCGAATTTTAATAATTATTAAAAATTTTAAAAATTTAAAAATGAAATAACAAAAAAAAATAATAAAATTAAAAAATTTAAGAATAATATAATAATAATGATAATAAAAATAATAATAATAAAATTAATAATAATAAAAAAATTGGATAAAATAAAATAATAATAATTTTATTTTAGTTTTAAATTAAAAATTTAAAAATTTTTAAAAATATTTTTTAGGTAATTTTAAAAATTGTGTTTGTTTGTAATTTTGTTGTTTGTTTTTCGTTTTTCTTTTATTTTAATCCTTCACCCCTGAAATTACTTGGTGTGGGCCCCCCCGGGGGGGCCCCCGGGCCCCCCCCTGAGCGCCACCACCCCGGGTTTTGGGGCTTCGATGGTACAATTTAAAAGAAAAAGCCAAGAACGATTTTTAAAGGGCGAAGGTTTGGTGGAAGGGTCCAGGGCTGCTCAAACATGACCTACCGTTTTTTGATGTAAATAGAAATACTAAAAAACTGTAATAGTAATATAGGTAATGATGATGAATAAAAATGATAATAATAACAATAATAATTTTAAATGAAAATTTATAATGATAAACAAATGAAAATAGTAACAGAAATAATAAAAATGATAATAGTCCCCAAAAAATAAAAACTATAATAATGGGAATAAAATCTTCTTAAAGCTTTAAATCCTTCTTTAACTGTGTCGTTATTTTTGGATGGGGCTTCTCCTTTCCCTGCCTGTTATTCGCTTCTTTTCAAAAAAATCTTTTTTGGTTTTTTTCCCCCCTTTTTCCCTTCCTCCCTTTTACCTCCATATTAAGCACTCACTTGTATTTCCAAACTTTAGTTTTTTCCCCAAAATTCTGTCATTATTTAATCCGCCCAAAGGTCTCGTAACTCCACACATCCATCCCCAACATCCACACTCCCGCCACATAAATTTATCCTCTACTGGTTCTTTTTAATCTCCCTCGTACTCCGCTGGTTCACCACCGCCCTGCACATTTTTTCCTTCATTCTCACTTTAAAACCTTTTTTTATCACACAAAACTCCAAAACACTTTTTCCCCAGTTCTTCACCTAAACTGTTCCTCTCCCTTCTTTCTCTGGCCATTTCCCATCTGATCCCCTATGGGAGCCAAAGAAAATTTGAAAGTGTAGCCCTTTTAAATTTTTCCCCAAACACTGGCATCCTCACCAGCATTTTTTGCTTTTGGGAAAACCCTAGGGGTCCGGTTTCTTTCGACTAATCGCATTCCCCCCAATTTCCCAAATCTCTGGGTTTTTTTCCCCCCTTGGTGGTGTCCCAAACAAATATCGTCTCTCCCCTCTATATATATGGCATACCCCAAAGAGCTGGTTGTATATCTCGGGTTGAGTACATCCTTTTATCAAAGCTAAACCTTGATGAACCCCAAACCTTTAACAAAATTTTTCCTGTCCCCTACAAAAGTCCTAAACTGGGTTTTTGGGCCTCCTTATACATCCCTTTTACTAGTCACAAAATTATCTGTTTACTTTTTTTAAATTCTCTTTTTTACATTTTCCCCGCGATTTTTTTTTTCCCAAACCTAAAAATTTACGAGATTTGTTCCCCCTTTGCCCGGCATAAACCCTTTAATTTTTTTGTTCCCAAATCTCCGTTTCATCTTTTTGGCCTTTTATCTATTTAATTATTTTTATTATTTTATTTTATCTTTTGTGACCAGGGGCGTAATTTAAGGGTTGGGCCCCGAGGACTCCGATTGCGATTTTGATTTATTTTTTCCCTTGAAAAAAAAAAAAAAAAAATTTACAAAACAGAAATCCCCTTTTCCTTCTACCCCATTCCCCAAAATCCCCAAAACCGTAGTGCACCCTGGACAGCACCTTCCTTCATTAAAACCCCCCACCAAGAAAACTCTCTTTCTTGCGGTATTGCCTATATACTTCAGCCAATTTTTAAAAAAAACCCCCAAAAAACCCCCCCCCTTTTTTTCCACTTCTGTTGCATCCAAATTGTGGGGCATCTGCACACACCACCTTCAGGACCACCCCGCCAGTGCTGCTTTACACTTTATTAAACCTTCGCTTTTTTCCCTTTTCACACATACTGGTTTTCCTCCTAAACCTTTCTAAAATTAATAATAATAAAAATAATAATAATAATAAAATAATAATAATAATAATAATAATAATAAAAATAATAAAAAAAATAAAACAATCATCATCAAACCCTCATCTTCATCTCATTTATCACCATCATCATCATCATCATCATCCCCCCCCCACATTTGTATTGATAATAATGATAAAAATGACAATGGGAAATCAAAAAAAATGAAGAAAATTTAAAATTATAATGAAGTTAACAATGAAAACCAAAAATTTAAAGATGATAACAAAGGGAAAGATAATTTATAATGAAAAAAATGGAAAAAGGGCGACAAAAACAACAACAGAGCAACAAAAAAATAATAACAAAAAAACAAAAAATAAAAAAGAATTCATAGTCCCTAAGGTAATGATAATTTGTAAATTAAAAATGATAAAATTTTTAATAATAAATTTTAGTAAAAAAAAAAAAAACCCAAAATAATAATGATAATGATAAATAATGATTTATCATCATCCTTTATCATCTCATAATAATAAAAATAATAATATTATTATTTTTATTATTAATTAAAAAAGATGGGTAAAAAAATTATTAAAATAAAAGTGGGTAATGATGATGAGCTGAAAAGAATAAAAATTTAAATTTTGGGTTGGATAAACTAATGATATACACAATATCACTATAACAATGATTACGAGCCCAAAAAATTATAATGTAAAAGCGGGGAAAATTTGTTAATCAAAACAGCAGGGTTTAAGTAGCATAACAAAAGAAATTTATTTTTTTTGTTTTTTCGCTGTGCACTAATGGAGATGATAAGGACAAAAGGGAAAAAATTCCTCTTGCCGGGGGAAAGCCATTTTTTGTTTGGGACACGGAGGAGGTTTAAAACTTTTTTTCGGATTTATGCCAAAAAGTTTCTATCCCTTTTCTCCGTGTTTTAATGCCCTTCTATGATTTTTTTTAGGTTCGTATAAAAATTATGGGGTTTTACGTACACACCTTTCACAAACCCCCACACACACACACACCCACACAAAACACACACACGCAAAACACACACACAAACCCCACCCCCCACACCACACACACAACAACACCCAAACACAAAACAAAACACACCACACAATTTTAAATATATATATATATTAAAATATATATATATAATTTTATTATTTATATAATTTTAAAATATATTGTGGTGTGTGTGTGTGGGTTGTGTGTGTGGGGTGTGTGGGGTATACATACTAAATATAAAATATATATATATATAAATTTTAATATATAAAATATATATATTTATATATATATTAATTTTACATAAAATAAAATATTTTTTTATCCCGTGTTGGGGGGTGTGTGTTTTTTGTTTTGTTTTTTGGGTGGTGGTTTTTGGGTGTGTGTGTGTGGTTTTGGGGTGTTGTGTTTTGTTTTATATTATATAAAATAATAATATAATATATATATAATATATATATATATATATATTTATGTTGTATGGGATTATGTTGTATACATATACATTTACATAAAATATTTTAAAATATATATATATATATATATATATATAATATTTTAAAATAATATATATATATATATATATATAAATTTTAAAATATGAATATATATATGTATACAACCCCACACCCCACACACACACACACACACACACCCACACACACCACCAACAAAACACACAACACACACACCTATATTATATATATATATTTTATATAAAAATATATATAAATAAATTAAAAATAAAAATAAATAAAAAAAATAAAATACTATTAAAATATATAATTTATATATAATATAATATATAAATAAAATTAATATTATTAGGGATGTTTTTATATAAAAACACACCCCAACAAAATATATGTTAATATTAAAAATTTTGATTATTTATATATTATATTAATTTAATATTATTTTATTTTTATATTTATGTATGCAAAGGGATTTTTCTCTCTCTCTCTCTCTCTCTCTCTCCTCTCTCCCCCCCCCCCCCCCCTCTCTCTTCTCTTATCTATATTTATATAAAATATATTTATTATTATTATTTTATAAAATTTTATACCCCAACACCACACACACACACATAATATATATATATATATAAAATATATATAAAATATATAATATATATATTTTATATATAATTAAAAAATATATATAATATATATATGCAATATGTAAAATATTTGTATGCAGAATAAACATAAAAAATTTTATAATACATTTTTAATTTAGTATATGTTTTTTCATCTGCACACACACACACACACACATATATAAATAATATATTATAATAATATATATTTTTTATTTTTATATTATATATATATTTGTTTGAATAAAAAATATATATAGGGGTGGGGTGTGTGTGTGTATGTGTTGTATTGTGTGTGTGTTTTTGTTTGTGGTTTTGTGGGTGTGTGTGTGTGGGTGTGTGTGCCCTAAAATTTATATAAATATTTTATATGATTATATTAATATTTAAAATTATAATTTTATATTGTTAAAGTTATAAATATGCATTATATACATATATAAGGGCCGCCGGTGGCCAAATGGGTTTTGAGCATCGGGGCTAAAACCTTTGGGACGACGGGGAAAACTGAGTTCGAGGGTTCGAGTCACCGGCCCCCGGGGCGTTGTTCCCTTGGGCAAAGCCCCTTTTACCTCGAATTTCCTACCCAGCCACCCGGGGGAAACCCAAGGCCCCCCAAATCAGTGCTGGCCCGAGCCCGGATGGAAAAAATAGAAAATGGGTTGCCTGAAAGGTGGGCCCTCGGCACCCCTCCGTGGAAAAAAAAATGGGGACCCTACCCCGTACTCCACCCAAGGGGCATCAACAAAATAAAACTACAATTAAAAATCATGCTTGGACCACGGCGGCTCAAAAAAAATTTAAACCCCCAACGTTAAAAAAAAAAAAAAAGGGAAAAAAAAAGTAAAAATAAAAAAAAAGGGTTTAATATTATATATGTATAAAATATAGGATATATAATTTTAAAATATATATATATAATTATATATAAAAATATATATAAAATATTATAATATAAATTTTATAAAAATTATTTTTAAAAACACACACACTCGTAGTTCTGGGGGAAATTTTTAAAACTATCTCTGGTTTTCCATTAGGGCCGCCCGGGGTCTGAAACGCTTAAATTAAAACACTTATGGTAGCAGTCTGTATGCTTTTTTCCGGGGGGTTCGCATACCGTTCCCTTTAGGCAAATTTAAAATTTTGAACATATTCTAATTTTCATACAAAAGCATTACGTATCACTTTGGGGAATATATATATATTTTATATTATAAAATTATATATATATATATTTTAATATATATAAAATATTAATATATATAAAATTTTATATAAAGTATATATACATATATACATACATCTCCCGTTATTTAGACAAATGAAAGGGAAAAAATTCGTTTTTTCCTAAAGGTTTTAACGCAGGGGCTCTCTCCTCTCCTCCGTCTTTCTTCTCTCCCACTCTCTCCCCTCTCCCCTCTTTTCTCTCTCTCTCTCTTCCCCCTCCTCTCTCTCCCCTCTTTTCTCCACTCTCTTCCCTTTTTTTCTCTCTTTTCCCCTTCCCCCCTCCCCCCCTCCCTCTCTTTTCACTCTCTCTCCTCTTCTTTTCTTCTCCTTTTCCTCTTCTCCTCTCTCTTCTCTTTCTCTCTCTCTCTCTCTCTCCCCCCTCTCTCTCTCCCCCTTTCCTTTCCCCTCTCCCCCCTGCTCTCTTTCTCTTTTCCCCCTCTCTCCTTTTCTCTTTCTCTCTCTCTCTCTCTCCTCTCTCTCTCTCTCTCTCTCTCTCTCGTCGCTCTCTCTCTCTCTATCTGTTTCTCTCTCCCTCTCTCTCTCTCTCTCCCTCTCTCTCTCACTCTCTCTCTCTCTCTCTCTCTCTCTTTCTTTCTCTCTCTCTCCGTCTCTCTCTGTACTAGCCTCCGGGCTAGTACAGTGGTAACGTGTCGGCCTCTCATCCGAGGGGTCGGCGGTTCGCGCCCCGCCCAGGCGCGAGAAGTTGCAACTGTCGCCCGGAGGTTACTGTTATGGCTGGTGTAAGCGACACGTGAGTTGGGAGCACCACTTCGCCAGATGTAAGCGACTGGCCACCGCAAGCCACCAGAATATGAGTGACACGAGAGATTAGGAGCACCGCGTCACCAGATGTGAGCGAGACGAGAGATGGACTTGGGTGGGTCAGTGAAAAGGGGCTTAGCTTGCTGGTTTATTCTTGAAGACAGATATGAGACCCCCAAGGGACCCCCGTGTCCCCGGGTGGAGGATGAGGTGGTGGAACTGGACCCTGTGTGGCTTGGGCCGTCTGCTGTGTCTCTCCCTCCCTCTGGTAAGATGAACTAAAGGGGGAGGAGGAGGAGGATTCCTTAGGTTAAGGAGGGGAAGGGAAGCTATGGTAGCTAGCTACCTAGAAATTGAAAAAAAGTCCTTAGTAATGAAGATGGGGGGCGAGACCCCTTGCGTGGTGTTTTCTGTGTTTTCTGGTTGGGAGGGTGGTTGTTGGTTGAGCATCTTGTTGCTGGATAGGAGGCCAGGTTGACAGGAGACACCTTTTCTTTTTCTTTATTTGTTAAAGGTAACGTTTCCGTATTAGAAGAACATGAGAAGATCAGTCGAATAAAATAAAATAAATAAAATAAAAAGTGCGAACGCAAACATGGAGATACTCATAAGAGTGCAGTATATATATACACATACACACGCACATACATGCATGTATACATACATACGTATGCATACATATACACACACACGTACATACATACATGTATACATATGAAGTTTTTTTTTTTTTTTTTTTTTTTTTTTTTTTTTTTTTTTTTTTTTTTACATGCATGTACATTATACGTATGCATACATGTACACACACACGCACATACATACATGTATACATATATATATATATATATATATATATATATATATATTTTTTTTTTTTTTTTTTTTTTTTTTTTTTTTTGCCTGCTTGGGATTATCATAGCAGGTGTAGGCCCGCTATGATAGCCTATTGCAGGTGAGACCCTCGCCTGCCTCCCTCCCAGCTCCTAGGAGCTGAGAGCGAGGCTTCAGTGGACCG
>NW_023646206.1:0-7756 GCF_015228065.2 Penaeus monodon
GAACTTTCTTTTCACGACCCGTGGATGCACGCCGTCCCGCCTACCTGCCCTTTTGGGTTTGGGGGCGAGAGAAAAGGGGGTCGGCGTAACATATGTATTAAAATTTCATTATATAATATATATTATATATATTAATATATATATATATATATACATTAATATATATATATAATATAATATATAATAATTATATATATATATATATAATTCTATATAAAATTTTCCCCATATATATATTATATCTAATATCTAATCTACTTTTATATCTATCTATCTATCTATCTATCTTCTATTATATATATAACATATATAATATATAATATAATTTATATATTAAAATATATATTAATTTATATAATATAATACACACATACACACACATATGTATTATTATATATTATAATATATATATATATATTATATTTTATTATAATTTATATTATATATATTATATATATATATAAATTTTATTATAAATAATATAAAATAACACAAAAATTTTTATATATAATTTATATATATATATATTATATAATATATAAAATATATATATATATTTTAAAACTAAAATTAAATAAATAATATATATATATATATATTATATAATTTATATTATAATTATACACATTTTATATTTATTATATTTTATATATATTTTTTCCATTATATATATATATATATAAAATATATATATATATAATATATATATATATAAATATATATAAATTTGTTATTATATATTTAATATAATATATTTAAATTTATAATTAATATTATTTATAATATTATTTTTTTTTATTTTTTGTATTTTTATATTATTAATTTTTATTTATATATTATATATATATAAATATATATATATATATAATTATATATATATTTTTTATTTTAAAATTTTTATAATATGTGTGTGTTTTTGTGTTAATATTTAAATTTTTTAATATATTTTATAAAATATTATTTATATTTTTAAATTTTTAATTATAAATTATATTATTTTTAATTTTAAATTTTTAATTTAAAATATAAATATATGTTAAAATTAATAATTTATATATTAAACTATATTTTTAAAAATTATTTTTTTTTATTTATTTATATTTATATTTATTATTATTTATATAAAATTAAAATATATATATTTTAATTTATTTTACTTTATAATCAATTTTTAATATTGTTTTAAAAAATTTTTTTTTTTAAAAAAAAAATTTTTTTGAAAAAAAAAAAAAAAAAAAAAAACGGCCCCCTTTTTCCCCCCACCCACAAAGGGGTCCGGGTCAACCCCCTGAAAATTTTCCAAGAGGGACCGAGCACCCCCAAACGTCCCCAAAAACCACGAGGGGAAAAGCCGGTGGCGAGGCAGGGCCGAAAAAACACAAAATGACAGTTTTTCCCTTTTATTCAAAAGTTATTTCCCCCGTACACTTTTCTTAGGCAAAATACAGGGGAAACCAGCTTCCACTGCTGTTACAGTTTTAAAACAGGGAAACACAAGTATATATCAGGTCAAAAGGGCACACACAAGGTTTTCAAAGCAGACCCAACTCCGTCTCTTGGTTGTTCCTCCGCTCCTCTGCTCCCCCACGCGTCATGTTTCCCCCGGCCCCTTCATGTTAAACATGCCAGGTCCCCTTTTCATTTTAAACCCATTTTCCACAGAGACAAGACCCACTGGCATAGACTATCCCCCCCTATCAAGAAACCCACTCTGACAATCAAAACCTAAAAAAACTACGAAATTTAAATAAAATCATTTTCTCAAAAACAAAATCTTTCACCCAGCGCGGTTTTCCTTCGCTCTCGCGGGTCGCTTGGAGGAGGGGGGGCGGGGGTAGTTAGCAGTGGCACCCGAGGGGTTCTTCTGCCCCAAGACCTGGCTCATGGTCACCTTTGACGTCTGCTGCATCCCCCTTACCGCCCAATGCTCGCCCTCATCTGGGCACGTCTGCCACTTCCTTTCCGCTACTGGGGCTAACTCCTTTTTACCATGGCCCAGGGTAGCTTCCCGGGCCCGGGGGAACCCCACACCCGCCAGGGACAACAAGGGTCTTTTTCGCCCTCTGCGAATTCGTAGGTACTCAAGGGGGCCGCACCACCGTGTTGGCCCTTCCCAGGGCTCTGTAGCTTCGCAAAAGCCCTCGCTTCCACCGGGTTATGCAGCCACACTCTGCCCACCTTTTGTACCCCCTTTTCCCTCAGCCCCGGTCATAGATTCCTTCATGGCATGGCCACTACCTTGAGTTTGCCACGCACTCGTCGGTGCACCCCGCCGGTTCTCCTGCAGTGCCACTGCATACTGGATGTGACGTTGGCAATTTCACGTCGGGGGGCCCCCCTTGGCCAAACCCACGGTACCTGAGCTCACCCCAAACATGAGTTGGGGGTTAACCCTTTTTACCTATGCATGGCAGACCGGTAGCCTGAGCTGGCGGGCAGCTTGACGCCCATCTTCTGATTTCCCCTGCAATTTTGGAAACTGTGAGAAAGGGTAGGGTTAAACCGCCCACCATCCCATCGGACTTGGATGGGGGGTTCGTCCGTGCTTGCCCCCCCTAACAGCTCGAAACATCACACACTCGTGCTAACCAGGGCCCTTTGGGGTCAGAGTGCGTTCAGGGGGCACCCAAAAAACGGGAAATGAATTCATCACTAACTCACCCCAAGTCTGGGCTCGGGGTTTGGGGTAGTGCATATGCCTCGGGCCCATTTGAGAATATCCATTACCACACAGATGTATGGGTTTTTTCCTTTGTGGTGTGAGAGGTAGCGGCCAGAAATGTCTTTTGCCCCCCGTTCCGGGGGGCTCCCCAAGTACACCTGTAACGGGGCACGGTTCTTTCTAGGGGGGCCCTTCTTGCCTGCCCTCACATGCTCTACCCACTCAGACACTCATTCTCATGCCCACCCAGTAAACGTTGACGAGCGGCCGGTTTTTTTCTCGCCCAAGGGGCCCAGGGTAACACCTCTGTATTCCCTCACAACTCACACGCGGGTTTGGGGTACTACAACTACCTCCCTGTACTGTCCATTCATAAACTGCACCCCGCTTCACTAAAAAACTGCTTTGATCCCCTTAATTTTTTCCCACTGGTCCCCACACTTTGTGGTGGGCTCCCCGCAGCCACGTCCCCCAAACTGGGGCGCCCACTGAGACCCTCAACCCCCCGGGACAATGAAGCAAGGTCAAGCCCCTCACTTGTCCCTTCCCACCATCACCCTTTAGGGCGCATTCCAGCCCCTGCAGACGGGGGCACACAGGATCAGAGCCCCTTCTGGAACACGTGAGAAACGCCTCAAGGGGCGTCGACTCGGTTCCGTTGCAATGGACACACCCGGGCGGGGGACATGTGGTAGTTGTACTGTTCAAGCGCCCTAACCATCTTGCCACTGCCCTCTGCTACCTTCACGACTTAAACCATGTAGGCCATGGTCCTCCGGATGGTGAACTCGGCCCCGTAAGGTAGGGGTAAGTGCTCGAGACCTTCACCCCCCCAGAAAACTCTTTCCTTGCACACAATAGTTCGTTCGGGCTCTGATCTTGGCATTGTAGTAGGCCACAAATACCCTTCCGTCCTTTATCTGTGCAAAACTGCCCCGATCCCTTCCGTATAGCGTCATGCCCAACAGTAAGGGAGCTTGGGGTCCGATGGGGAAAGCCCGGGTTCTTCCCCAGGGCCTTTTTCAGGTTGTCAAATGCAACTGACAGCCTCGCCCCACGGGAAGACTCCCCTTTTCGTGTAATCGGGGAGAGGACCGCTACACTGGCGTAGTCCGTAAAAAGCGGCGGTATATTGCACAGGCCCAGGTACTCCTGATTCCGCCCATTGGTGGGAACGGCCACTTCTCCACCACCGCCACCTTCTGGGGGTGGGGTGCGCACCCGTCTTGACTACTAATCCCCCGAAAGGCACCTCATGCTGGAACGAGCATTTTTTGGGCTGAGTTTGAGGTTGGCCCTTTCCCTAAACCGCTGTAACTTCCTCCACCCGCTCCAGCCCCCTCCTCGAATTTGCTCCTAAAGACGATGACGTCTCAGTAACAACGCCGTTTTCCACTGCGGCCACCCAATACCCTCCCCATCAACGTTCGAAAAAACCCAGGGCATTGCAGAGAAAAGGGGCGACGTTGAATTCCCAGGCTTGCCTGAAAAAAAGGCAGTCTTTGGCTTGTCCTCTTCGCCATCTCCCCTGTAAAACCCATTTCAGTGGGTGGGGAGAACCCCCTGGCCCCCCCAATGCCGGTGTGTCATCAATTCTCGGCATGGTATGAGTTCTTTATAGCTGTCTTCACGCCCGGTAGTCCACACAAAGCGTTGTGTGGGCCTCCTTTTTCTTCACCAGGCACCGCTGATGACCCTGGACTGTCTGACCGTTTAATCACCCCCCGTCGCTAGCTCTTTACGGCGCTGCATCTCTTCTCGTCTATTGGTGCAATCGTCGGGGGGTTTTTGATGGGCAAAATACTTTCCCGGGGTTTAAAGCGGGGCTTCACCTCCCTTTCGGCCCAGGTCCAAGTCCCCCTGCTAAACACTCTGCATACTGAACAGGGGGGACGCATCTTTTCTGTCGGCTTCCGTCGGGGTTTGCGGCGCTCCGGTGCCCAATTTCCCCGAGGAAGTCGGAAACGGCCCCACACCAACCCCCCTCGCTCCCCGCACTCTTTTGGTGCTCCACTTCTCCAAGTGCCCGTTTCCCCTGGGACCTTCTGGGCCTTATCGGGGGTTGGGTACCACCTGTAACACCCCCCCCCGGTCCCGGGTCCGCCCAAACCCCTACCCTCAGCCCGCTGCAGGTGTTTGATGGGCTCCACGGGCCTCTACTCCCGCATCCTCTTGACAGTCCCACACCGGATTTTAGCTTTTCCCCGGGGGGAAGGGCGGTCGCTAGCCGTAACTACTGCCAGCCAATCTCTGGAAGCAAGGGCACATCTTCCCTTCATCCTCACCAGCTTTCCCCCAAGGGCGACACCGCCCTTCTCTGCGTCGGTATCAGGGCCCCAAAAAGTGCTGTCCAGATCGGCCACATACACCACCCCGCTGCCCGTCGCCCCACAAAAAAAAACAGCCTCCACTACCCCTTGAGCTGCACACAAAGCCCCTGCACCACCGGGCTCTGTGGTGCGTCTGGAATTGCATAGTGGCCAACATATCACTGCACTAGGGTCCCTTTTAGCCCCAGTGTCCCCTGTTCAGGCGGCATGGCTTCCCATCTATTGAGCCCTCCACCTCTTGTCTGGTTCGACGCAAACTTACCCCAAATCGGGCCCCGGGAAACCCAGGGCGGCTTGGGGTTTCGGCCCCCCTTTTCCAGGTTTTCCCCCTGTACCACTTCCTTACCTTTTGGAATCACCGGTGGTGACCAAACCTACCCAGTCCTTGCAGCACGCTGGGAAAGGGTCAAACCGTCCGGTTGAGAGGGCGTGTTCCCGCCCCTCTGACACTCTACTCTGTGCCCTACCTCTCCCGTCCCCAAAACAAGCCTTTGGAAAATGCTTGGCTCACCTTCCCCATGCTACCTTTTCCATTTACCTTCTGGGCCCCGGGGGTCACGGGGGGGCGAGCGCTGGGTCTTGGCCACTGGTTGCCTTCAGGAAGGCCCCGAAATCCAAAGGGCCCCCGCCCCGCCCCCGCAGGGCCTCAGGGGGTGCCCGCTTGACGTAATTTTCGCGTCAAAAAAGAAATCGCGGCCAGGACCACAATCATCCCTTCCGCAGCCGCAGGTACGACCTCCTTACCAGCCCTCCACATCCTGCCCATTGGGACAGTGTCTCACCACGCTCACAGTCCGCTTCTTCAAGCGGGGCCAATACCCCGGCCTGGGGGTGGTGCCCGAAACGGGTTTCAAAGCCTCCGCCAGCTGGTGTAAAGGCTGTTGGATGCCGGCGATCCCCAACCTTCCACCCCGGGCCCCTTTGCCTGTTACGCTCGGGCCTTTTCTTCTGGGTCCAGCCCTGGGGGAATCCCGCTTTCAATTGGGCGACATTGCACCCGGCCACCTTCCCGTCGACCCCCGCTGGCTTACGCCTCACAGAATTCTGGGGCCGAGGGGCTGCCGGAACTAACACGCCCGGGGGGGAGGAGGGGTGAGGGAGGGAAAGAGGCAGGTTGACCGGGGCCCAGTTTGCCGCCACCCCATACCCCAAGGGAGCGGTTCCGATAGGGCCCCACCTTTTGCACGACCCCTGGCTCCACCGACGCGCGACCCGGGGGGTTTCCGCCACGGACCCCAGGCAGACCCATAAATCGAACTCTGGCTCTTTTGCCAGAACCTTTTCTGCCTTCTCTTTTTCAACATTAAAACCTCGTGCCCCGCCTTTCCCCCTTCATTCCTCCCCCAGGCCCCGAACCTCGCCCTTCGAGTCTGCACCCCCTCCATCAGTTCCTCTTCACGCTGTTGCAGGGCCTTTTTCGGGGGACGTCAAATTTCCTCTTTCCCGAGCAAGATTGCTCTGTACACCTCAAAAAGTCGCAGAAATGTTCCTCTGCCTTCTTTCCCGCTCTCACGAGATGGTGCGCCTGCTCGCGTGCCCTCTGTGCCCGCTCTTCTCCCTTTGTGCCATTTCCCCCCTCATACCGGCCACATGGCAGTGATCACCATCTGGCTCGGGTTCCCCACCGGCCTGCCCGTCATAGCCCCCTCTCCCTCATGGCTGCCGCCTCTTTGGGCGACATGATAAATCGGGGGCGTCTCACTGATCAATACCAAAACCCACTCCTTAACCATTTGTTCGCCGACCGCCTCGCTCTCTGCCACCAACACAAGGGGGCTAGGCAAAGGCGTGCTATCCACAGGGTCGTGAACACTTTAAAAGTTCCCAAAAGGCCCAGCACCAAAGCGTCCCAAAAAACCCCGGGGGAAAAACCCCGTGGCGGCGGGCAGAAAAAAACACAAATCTTCACTTTTTTATAGGCACAAAAAGGGGGAAACCCCATTTCACCTGACATACGCTTATAACAGGGGAACACAAAGTATATATCAGGTCACAAGGGGAACCAAGATCTTCACAGGGGCAGCACCCAATCCCTCTCTTGGGTTGTTCCTCCGCCCTCCGCTCACAGCCAGCTCGTCATGTTTGCCCAGGCCCTTCATTTAACACTCCCAGGGCATCCCTTTTTTTTTAAACATGTTTCGCACAAGACAAAGACCCACTGGCGTAGCAATATATATATATATATATATATTAATATTATATTATATTATATAATTTTAATATATAATTATTAATAATATTATAATATATATATATATATTATATATAGAATATATATTTTATATATATTAAAATATATACATTATATATATTATATAATATATATTATATAATATATATATATATGTTTTATATTTGTATTATATATATATAATATTATATATATAATATTATATGTAATTTTATATATATATATAATAGATATATATTAAAAATATTATGATATATATATATTATGGTATATATATATATATATTAAAATATATTATAAATTTTTAACATATTATCTATATCTATTTATTATATATATATTATATATTAAAAATTTTATAGATTAATAGTGATGATAGATTGATTAATATTATGTGTCCCGGGGAAGACAAAAAACTGCACCCTAGGGGTTTCCCCTTAACAAGGATAGCACCCATTACTCCCCATACCAGGTTTCGGTGAAAAATGCGGCGCAGGGCATGGGTATCGGTGAAAACACCTTTAGTTCTACTGATTTGGTTTCACCAAAAAATTGTCGGGGTATTCAGTGTAA
>NW_023646207.1:0-35839 GCF_015228065.2 Penaeus monodon
AAATCAAAAAAGGGGGTTTTAAAAACGATAAAAATAACGGAACAGCCTGCTTACCAGAATAAAACCAACGACACCCGGGCCATGGCTTCCTCCGTCCTCTCTGAACAGCTTTCCTCAGACCACTGGAGCAACCCGGGTCAGCCCTGCCGGTCGCTCACTCAAAACACTTTCATAAACAGTGATCGTACCTCGTACGATGTTTGTCATCACGGTTTTTTCCATTGTGCCAGAACCGTGATTTTCCTTTTCCCTTTTTTAGCACTTGTGAAGTTTCCAATCTTCCATATATATATAAAATATAATATATATATATATATATATATATATATAATATATATAATATATATTATATTAAATATATATATATATATATTTTATAAATAATAATATATATTAAATATAATATATATATAATTATATTATATATAGAAAAGATAGATAGATAGATAGATAGATAGATAGATATTACAACATATACAATAAATATAAAATAAATAAAATATAAATATAATATATAATATATATAATATATATATATATATATATATAAAATATATATATAATATATAAAAATTTAAATATATATAATTTTAATACATTTCCACAATAGATGTTCACGGGGAAAAGGATTTTTATCATAAATAAATATTTCATAAAATTATACATTATTATATAATTATATAAAACACAGACCAACCACAATATATATATATATATATAAATATATTATATATTATATATAATATATATATATATATATATATATATATATATATATATATTGATTTTTATATGTGGTGTGTGTTGTGTATGTGTGTTTGTGTTTTGTGTGTTGTTATATGCATATATAGACATAGATTAGATATACATATACATATATACTTGTCAACACTACGTAGGAAGACCGGGATTTACACTTCAAAACCTCCATCCAAACGGGCTGCCCTTCTCCTTGGGCAGGACGCAGATCCAGCCCGGCTTTCCCCTTTTCGCACAGGAACAAACATCCGCCCTCGAAGGGAACCGCCGCATAAAAGGAACGTCCGTAAGGCGGGAAGGAAGAGACACAGCAGACAGCCCAACCCCACACAGGGTCCAGCTCCACCACCTCGTCCTCCACCCGGGGACACGGGGGTCTCATGGGGGTCTCATTATCTGTCTTCAAGAATAAACCAGCAAGCCAATCCCCTTTTTTCTGAGCCACCCAAGTCCATCTCTCGCTCGCTCAATGTGGTGACGCGGTGCTCCCAACTCTCGTGTCATTCATATTCTGGTGGCTTGCTGGTAGCCACTCACTTACATCTGGCGACAGCGTTGCTCCCAACTCACGTGTCGCGTACATCTGGCGACAGCGGTGGCCACGCGCAAGGCTCGTCCTCGAGCCGACTGAAAAGCTTGAAACGTTTACATATAGGGTCTGTTTGGTATCTACAGATGGTTCCTGGTGATCCGAGAGTCGCTAGGCCTTTCGCGTGCCAGGGTAGCGGGTGTGGCAGAGGTTCGCACTGAGGTGCAACATTCAGTAGCGAGGAGGGACAATCGTTCTTCAGAAGCTGAAATATAAGTGTCCAGGCCAGTTAAAAGGGCTAAGGAGGAGTATGATAATGTGTTTGTCAATAAACCCTTTCAAAGTTGCGAGAAAATGAGAGCATAATAAGGGCAGTTTGTCACAAGAAGGGCGTGTCAAGTAAGGAGTTAATTGGTTTGATGTGTCAGGATTAACTAGTTCAATAAGGTACCATCATATTGAAGAGAGAAAAAATAATTGAATAAGAATTCCCTATCTTTGGGGTAAAATAGGCAAGTATATTTTGCTTCGAACACCCTAGGCAGCTGGGCCTGAACTTAATTCTAACAGGCGCGTCTCGGCGCTTCAATCGTATGAGCGAATTCTCGGTGCGGGGGGTGCAGGGTTTCCTTCGTTTACGGCCATGAGCCTGGCTTAAAATTAACTTGCGTGATTGTAACCGAGTAAACCTATATAAAGCCCTGGTGTCTCCAATGTTTGTCATTATTTGCAACTGGAGACACTACCATCAGCACAAAATTCACCAAAACCCTTTAAAATAAAGAAGCATAAACTCCAGCATTACTGAGACAAGATATCAAAATTCGAGAGGACGTCGTAAAAGAGATTTGGGTTCAGTTATTAGTCATAGGGGTGGCACACAGTAAAATACGAATCTTAGAGTATAATTCCGAGTAGAGTGGGCAGGTAGGTAGATAAGAGGATAGTCCCTGTATCGAAATTACTTGTGAACGAGCAACAGATTAGCAAAGGCAAGTATGAAGAAACTGATATAAAGAACGATATAGTGTATACACAGGAAAAAACATATAAAAGAAAAAAAAAAGATAATTTAATTTAAATTTGGCCCAAATAAACATGAATAATATGATAGAGCAGCCAAACATACAATAATTAATTAAACTCGAAGATACTCAAATTTTTTCTGAGAGAAATGATATATGCTAAACTGTGCATTCTAAGGATAAAATGATAATATACAGAACAATACTAACACAATACATCAATTACAGGATAGTTAGGGCTGGGGAATGAGGTGTGAAGTGAGGTGCGTGTCACTTAGGTTTTACTCAGTGTGTGATTGTGTTGAAAAAAAAAAAAAAAATGGTTGACAGGGAGAAGTTGTGCAGTATAGAGTTAGTAGTGTGCGTTCGTAAGTGCGATACTTTAATTTAAAGAGGCCAATTGTATGAAGGTGTGGGTGGGTTTTAGGGAAGGGAATATTTACTCTGGCACTAATAGGTCATTACTTTTAATAGTAACGAGGAAGATTGTTGGTGCTGGATAGAACTGGGGACATCCTGGCTGTGTTGACGAGGTTTTACGTAAAATTTGGGAGGCAGGTAGCCGATTGCAAGTGTGGCGGCGTAGAGTGCGAGGATAGCATGTTCATCGACGTTCGACAGAGGGTAGCACAGCGTGAGAGGTCAGCAGGAAGGTAGTAGACAGGCATGGTGTGGTAGGCTGATTGAAAAGACTTGGTCGCGATGGCTGGGGCGTTAAAAGAGGGCGGGGAGGCACTTCGCGTGGATCGGAACAGGCTCCGTCGAGGAGAGAGTGTAGGCGAATATGCGTCGGCGTTGTGAGGTTTCTTGAATCACCGCTGCCATCAGATGTAAGCGAGACCTTGGGTGTGGTCAGTGAAAGGCTTATTGATTGATTGATTATTTAAATTATCTGCCGCGTCAACATGCTAAGGTCATTAGCGGTAGAATACCTTGTTAAACAGAAATATTAAAATGTTTAAACTTAAAAATTCTATCAATAGATTATCTTATAATAACAATAAAATTAAAAATCAAAGCATAATATTATACTCTAAGTGTATAAAATTATTGCATAAACATTATGCATAAATTAATTTTATTAAAATATTAGTACTCCCTAGGAACTAATAAGGACCCTCTATGTCACAATCCTCCCCATACATTCTTCAGTGTATATGGGGGAGACAAGTACCTACGTCTTTGGTTCTGAGAATTTTGCACATCTTTCCACTACAGTGCGATTGTTTAATGCTCTTGGCATCCCTCCCAAAGTGCCCGATTTTAGCGCCATCATTGCCCTGAGTCAGATCTGGTTGTGCCCGATTCTTAACCTTGTTAATGCAACTACTCCACTTTCGGGGTTGGGGATGGATCTATTCCACCCAACGCAAGGTCATCTCTAATCTATCGCGTTTAATTTCTGGAGATATGCCTCCATTGTTCATTTCCATTTATCGCGAAGACACGTTCCTGATGCTGGTTTCAGGTCGCTGTGTGGGAGAGGAAACGAGCATCACAAGGCTGAGCGCAGCTGCCTTAGCCTTCTGACAGCTCGCTCATCCCACTGACACCAACATGACGCTGGCAACCCAACACAGAGTTCCTTTTTACGTGTTGCCATCAGTTCAAAAAGGCCAATCTTGAACGCTCCCTCACTACTGGATGTGATTGAGTTTTAAGCTCTTTGATTGCTTGCAAGGCACTACGAGAGTCACAATATATCTACAATAGAAATGTTTCATAGATGCTCTAGTCATCTAACTGCTGCAAGGATGGCATTAACTCTGCAGTGAAGATCGAGGCTGCTAGAAAGGACTGCAGGAAATGCAGTCTTCCTTCTGCTCACTGCTGCAAAGCCCACACCATTTTCAGATTTCGAACCATCGTATAATTGCGTCCGAATCCTTGGTACTATAGAAATGTGCCTGAAAGAAATCTCCTCTCTCTGCTTCTGCTTCAGATCTCTCCCTTTCCAATTCCGACCAAATCCAGCTCGACTTGATTAGTCCACGGGGGGAATTGGGGAATTCCAACAGCCAAGAACCTTGAGTGAGGGACTTAAATTAAGTTCTTCTACAAGATTCCATCTCCTACCATAGATCGGCTATCCTCAGGGGTTGAAACATCTGATGTAGGAATCCCGGAATCGCTTTGTATATCTCGTATAGTAAAGCAGGGTCATGTAATCCGGTGTAATGAAAGAGTGGTTCTCCACTCTCAGCATACAGGGACTCCACAGGTGAAGACCGAAAGCCCCAGTACAGATTCTGAGAGCTTCATTATGAACTGAGATCCAAACATCCGGAGAACGTGGGAGTTGCAGATGATAAGCTTCCACATCCTGATTCAAAGCTTACTACGAATAACGCTCGGTAAAGCCGTAGAAGAGTTGTCGGTCTGCCCCCAAGATAGGGTGAAGAACTCGACAAAATACTTAGATGCTTTTGTAGCCTTCTCCTTTTTAACTGTTTGATGATGAGGCACCCATGTACGTCTTGAGTCAAAAATTATACCCAAGTACTTCACCTCTTGGACAAATTGCAGTTGGTTTGCTCCTAAATAGAGGGACAGATGGAACTTTCCTCTTTGTGAAATGTACAGCCATGGTCGTGCTTTGAGAAAATTTGAACCGCATGATATGTTGCCCACTGTACAACCTGATTTATTTTGCCAGTCTGCATGGCAGTCCTTGCACATCCTGTAAGCTTCCTCCTGAGCAGTACAGTGTAAGTCATCCACAACAGATTACATAGATAACAGCACTTGGAACCACCTTTATAATGTCATTTAATAGCAATGGCAAACGGTCACACTAAGAGACACTCCCTTGTGGGACCCCTCTCCAGCTGGTCTTCCAGTTAGAGAACTGTTTTCCACCCGAACTCTAATTTTCCTGTAGCAAGGAAGCTTTGTAGAGGTAGGTAATGCTCCTCTTAAACCATGCCATACAGCTTCATGAGTATGCCTATGCTTCCAAGTCGTATCATAAGCCTTTTCAAGGTCAAAGAGACTGCTAACATGTGACGTCGCTGTGCGAAGGAATTCTGTATAGCAGTTTTCACTCCTCACAGTTCATCTGTGGTCGATCTCAATTTTCTAAGCCATATTGATATGGGGTCCGCACGTTTTCTTTTTCTAGCAGCCATGTCAACCTGAAGTTTTCCATTTTCTCCATCAACTTGCAGATGAGCTGGTGAGGAAATTGGTCTGTACCAATTTCCTGGTGTGGAAGTATCTTTGCCAGTTTAGGAAACAGGAATGATTATAGCCTCTTTCCATGTGGATGGCACTGTGCCCTCCTATATATCCTATTTGAACAAGTCCACAGGAACTTCTGGGAGCTCTCCGTAAGTGAGATATCATTTGATATGGAATATTGTCACTTTACCTGGGCAGTCCTACGGCAGAGCTGTAAAGCAAGTCATCTCCTTGCGCAAAATGGCAAGATTGTAGGGGGGTGGAAGTTCTGCTGCGTTCCTACTGAAGAACGACACTGGTGTTTGTTCCTGTTCAGCACGAAAGAGTGGAGAATCGAGCAGTGTAAATGCTCCAGAGGAGATCTCTGGCATGGATTTAGCTAGCTCATTAGCAATATCTTTTTTGTCTGTGATGATTATGCCATCTACTTCAGAGCAGGTTTGATATGATTTGCTCTTTACCAGCAATTCTTACGCACCGCTTGTCCCACACCCATTCTTAAGGGGTCCCAGAGTTAATCGAGGAGACATACACTGTCTCCACGACGTCCCGTCTAGCTCCTTTAGCACGCCGCCTTGGCCTTGGCTCGGGTCCTTTTTCGTACCACTGTCAAGTTTAACAATGCGGGGGCGTCGTTTCAACTGCCTTAATGCAGCTTTCCTTGCTCTGACAGCTTGTTGGCATTCAATCAACACCGATGGTACGGGAGGTCGACGGTAATGTCCGCTACTTTTCGGAATGGATGCTTCTGCTGCAAGGTGAATTCGTGATGTGAAAGTGATTAACAGCATCTTGGAACACACTGGAAATCAATTTAACAGATCCTTGCAATAGCTGCAGTTGATCTAAAAATTCCAGTCTGCATTTCAAGTCTCCATCTCTGCACTCCATTGACTGAATACCATTCACCTCCTCCAAATTATTGGAAAATGGTCGCTTCCAGTAGGCCTGTGCCCCTGACCCTGCCAAGTGAAGTTCACTGTGAATCAGGTGAACCTTTGATAGGTCTATATTGGAGAATGTCTCCAGTTTGAACTTGGAAATGTTGTGGGATTGTCCACTGTTCAGGTAAAATGCATCTGCTCTTAAGAACAAGGAATCCAGGCCCTTCCTCGAGGGTTTGCACAAAGTGTCTCCCCAGAGGTGATGCCGACCATTGAACATCTCCCAAGAAGGTAGAAAGGATTTGTGGCAACTGCCCAAGTAGATCTTCCAAATCAATTTATGTTGAGATTATGTGGTGGAAGGTAGATGGATGCAACAGTGTAAGGTCGGGTCATCCTATCTCACAGCCTTCACCTGCAGTGTTGTCTGCAGGTGGATGGCCTGGAATGATGATCATGACGTACCATTACTGCTTACTCTCATGAGTCCATTGTCAAAGGTTCCATAATGGGCTTGAACTGGAAATTCCTCTCAGGAAAATGGGACGATTGTCCCTGGTCATAATCTCTTGTAGGCATACACAACCTGGGTTCCATGAAGCTATCCAGATGTTGCAGTTCTTCCCATTTGCATGAATTCCTGACAGTTCCATTGTATTATGGGTATCCGAGTTCTTTAGATTATTTTCTTCATAAGGTTTTTGGCAGCACCTTTGGTGGGGTCAAGGTTTTGCCTCACACCTTTGGCTGTCCCTTTTTCCAGGATCCTGGAGTTACCTTTTTAATGGTTGTTTACCTGTGGAAACTATTTCCCAGTTTTCCCTTGACAAGGTTCAGGATTGTCTTGCCTAGGCAAAGGACGGACCTAGCCTTTGCGGTCAGGGGCATTCTGTCTAGCAGCGGAGGCCCCCTGTGATTTTGTTGCAGGCTGGAGTCGTTGGGACAGGTTTCAGGATTCCTTTGCCTGGGCAAAGGCGTGCTGAGCCTTTACTTCAGGAGAATTCTGCCTAGCATCAGATGCCCTGTGGAATGTGGGTGGCAGCTGGAGCGTCACCGTTGCGTGCCTCTGGAGGCCTTGCCTATGTCTCCAAAGACCTTACCTTTGGGAAGGAAGAGTCTTCCTCAATAGACCCCTCACTGTCCTACTCTCCGTTTCTGTGGAACAACTCACCAGAGGCAGTGTCAGCATTTGGACTGAGGTTTTAGAGGAAGTGCAGAGTGTTGTGGCTGTAAGAAGCATTGGAGGGCAAGGGGTTGGTGGGAAGGAGGATGGTCTATGAACCGAAGCAAGAGACCTACCTGGCTGTGCAAACAGCATACGGGCTACGTCGCTTTGCCTCTGAAAACTAACTTTCTCTTGCTCCTTATTACCAATACTTTCCTTTTTTTTTTTTCCAAATTGGTACCTTTTTAAACATTCTTTTGAAGACTTCATGAGCTTTCTTTTCAGTGTAACATCATATGGACCTGGACAGTTTCATCTCCTTGATGCCTGTTGTACCACACTTTTACACTACTCTTGGTTGTCCATTTCTTAAAACGGCAAGGTTTGGGCTCCATGCCCATAACCCTGGCAGTGGGAAGCCGCATAGGGTTGGGCCACATAATGGCTTTACCTTGAGGTGTTACCATGCTAACTTAAACCGATTCTGGAAGGACTAATGTGTTAAAAGTTAGAAGAAGAGCTGGTGTCGACTGTTTTCCAAACCTCACTTTCTTCCTAAAACGTTTTACTGCCATTTTTGTTTATTTTTTTTACTACATAAAATTCTCTAGTTCCTCTAACAGTTTCTCCTCAGATACTCATCAGGTCCGGAAAAGACAATTCCCTTTGACACTGATTGAGGGTTTTGTGGAGGAGAGCATGAAACGTGAGCCCCAGGAGTTACATATTGCACGCAGACGGTCATCTACGTCTGGTGACGAAACTCAACTATCAGGCTACCATCTCGATGTGGGGTGATCGAGTCACGTCGACATACTTCACTATTTTTCCGATTGAACCTCAAAGATGTCAAGATCCCATGATTGATACACCATCAATGGTCCTTCACAACCATTACTTACTATATGAAATGCTTTCATATTTAACCAGGTAGATCTCCTTGGTGGATTGAGGAGGCTTTTCCCCTCTTACCTGTTTGGGAGCCCGGGAACCATACGATTCCCATTCTTGGCCCTTGTGGAAACTGAAAAGGTTCCAGGTGACAAGTGTGATTTTCCCGAGAGAAGGGTCGAGGATTGCGCAGGTCGTCAGGGGAGAGAGCTAGATCTTGTAAATTTGGGGGGGTAGTACTCATCAAATTTGAATTCTTCATTTCCTCCACCCCCCACCCCCATGGAGTCCACGAGGGAAGCTATAGTTGGGTTCAAGAATCTGCCCAACAGCCACAGGGGTAATGAGACATATACGCCAGGCACTATCACAGTACTGATGGCAGGCGCGGGACCTATGGCGCTACCGACTGAATAGTGCCTGCTTGACCCTAGCCATATTTGACCAGCCGATTGACTTGACCGGAGCCTTGATCAAGCCACCCGTCTAACCAGAATATAAGGCCAAAGAGGTGTGTTGTAGCTGCAGGGCGCGCGTGCAGCATCGCTCAACTCCAGGATCCTGTCCCTTCCTGGTAATACGGGATGCCACGCACGGCAAAGACACTGGGAGAGTTCTCCGGGCCAAATGAAATAAACCGGGGGGGGTACCCCATCCCCTCTCTGGGTCTGGTCACCGGGAACCTTTTTGTCTCCCCTTCACGGGTGCCCCCTCCAGTATGGTAGCCCTCTGGTGGCTCACCAATCATTGGGCCCTCAAGCCCCCCCCCCCCGGAAAGAGGCTTCCTTTTAAGGGGTCTAATTAATGGACTTTAAGAACTTTTTCAGTCACTGCATGTTTCCTTTTCCCTTTACATATGGATTTGCGAGGGAATTGGAAAAGTGAAAAACATTTATTAAAAAAAACGCAGAAAAAACCAATTTAAAAACAATAAAAATTTAAAAAGGAAAAAAACACGAGAAAAACAAAAAAACAGTAAAAGAAAATAAGAGCAGTAAAAGCAATAAAAAAACACAAAAAAAAAACCACCAAACAATAAATAAAAAAGCACCAGATCATTTTGTCACTTTCCGAAGTAAAACCATAGTCAAATCTCTCCAACCTATATCACCAACTCGCGCCCACTTAGCTGACTTACGGGGGGCCCCCATTCCGGGGTCCCTGAGCATCCGACGGACAAGGCCAAATTTCCAAATCCCCCGGGGTCTGCTTTTGTACTCCCCACATTGTTTTTTTAGGCGCGAGAACCTGGGCATTTTTGGTTTCTTTTTTTAAATTCTTAAGTTAGTAAAATTAACTCTAGATTTTGGATAAGATAAAAAAAAAAGATACTTTGTATGTTTAAAATTATTAGAAAATGATTATCGTAAAAAAATTTAAATAAATGACTTATCATAAAAGAACCATTGGGGAAAATGTGGTACTTCAATTTAATAAAATTCGAAAAAAAAGTAGATATGATAAAAGGAAGTACTAAAAATCTCCTGAATTAAAAGGGAAAAAAACTTCCCGGGGATTAAAACTGGAATGAATAAAATAATAAATAATCGTAATGTAGATAAATAAGGGAAATTTTCCCTTTTTAAGGTGATAAAACGATCGAGAGAGACTGGTGCCAAAACATACAAATACATACATTTATTTTTTAAGAAATACAAATAAAATAAAAAAATACGGTCCGTGGCAACACCGTCTTGACATCCTCCCCACGGGGGGGATAAACGCTCGCGCCTGGACTTCGTGACGGGATGGGGATGAGCTTTATTGCCATAGTAAGGGAAGGTGTAATACTTCCGGGAACGATGTTTTTTCCCCATACCCTTTAACAAAGGTGTAGGGCAAAACATCGCCACGCCGCGACTCCGGCAGGAGTGTGTTCCACCCAAATTCCTTTATTTTGTACTTGGAGGTTAAATTTCGCCTGTGGGAGATTGAGGTGAGAGATTATCCAAAAGTATACCTCCTGGAGTGAGACGACGAGATGGGGGCAAAGTCGTTCACTACAACTCCTCCCCCCGCAAGCGCGGGAATCCCGGTTGACGTGCTAAGAAAACATTGGGGAATATTTTCTGAATACGGAGGCAGTGGTCCCTGGGAAAAGGGAGGTACTGTGGCAGAGCATTTCCCGGACTTCGACTGAAAATAAGAAGGGTGTTAAAAACGGTTTACGCAAAATTTGCCCATATTTTACGAGTAAGTGACTGATAATTTGGGGCACACGACCCCGATGACTCCCCCCAAACCTTGTACGACTACGCCTCTGTGCCTGGAATGCTTATACCCTTTTCCCCGTCGGCCCCTCATTTTTTTCGCTCGGTCCGGGATTCCTGGGTCCCCGCTAAATCTTCCCCCCCGCCTCGAAAAGAAGGTGTATCTCGATCGGCCGGGTGATCGGGGGCAACAACTTTTTCCTCGGGTCTCGGCGCGGTTCAGCAAAGCGGAGCTTCTCGGGGCACGACTTCCTCAGCTGATTAATATGGGACTTTATTTCCTGGAGCGTGGAAAGGATCCTCGACGACGTAATTTACCGGTCCCACTTGCTTGATGATCCTCCACCCACCCTCTTGGCGCCAAGGCTGCTACAAGCGCGGTCGTATCGGGCGTATGAGCTTCACCAACATGGGGTCCCCCCCTGGGCGAAATTTGGGTTTTACTTTTCTATCGTAATCGCGAGCCCATTTTTCTCTGGGCCCCTCGCGCTCGGCAGCAGCACACGAGTTCAGGGAAACC
Organism: Penaeus monodon; assembly: GCF_015228065.2. Lineage (NCBI taxonomy): Eukaryota > Metazoa > Arthropoda > Malacostraca > Decapoda > Penaeidae > Penaeus > Penaeus monodon. The sequence goes on from NW_023646207.1 coordinate 11,164, forward strand.
CATCTCTAAGCATTCTTGTAGCTCCTCGCTGCTTCCATACCGTTTAAAAAATGGTGTGGGCAAAACGTCCCCAGCCGCGCCCCGGCAGGAGTGTTTCCACCCAAGTTCACCTTATTTTGTACTTGGAGAAATATTTCGCCTGTGGAAGAGTGGAGGTGAGAATTGATCCAAAATGCATATCCTGGAGTGAACACGAGATGGGTCAAAGTGTTCACTACAAAAATACCCAGTGTCCAAGGGGGGGGGGGGGCCCTGTGGGCCCTATTGGGTTTTTGGGCTGTGTGCGTTGTGTCCTGAGGGCTTCCATATATATCATATATATCTATCTATTTTCTATCTATCTATCTTTTTATCTATCATAATATAATTTTAAAATAATATTTTATAAAATATTATAATAATATAATATATAAATATCACTTTTATATATAATATTATTAATATACAAAATATAATTATATATATATATATATATAATTATAAATATATATAATATTATATATAATATATATTAAAATATATAAAATTATATAAAATTTTTATAATATAATTTTATATATAATATAAAATTTTTTTATATATATAGTATAATATATATATATAATTATATATATATATATATATATATATATAAATATTATATTTTAAAATTATATTAAAATTTTTAATACATATATATATATATATATATATTATATATATATTTTATATATATATATATATAATAAATTATTTATATAATTTTTTAAATATATAAAACTTTATTTATATATTATTTATTTTAATTTTAATATATATATAAAATTATAGTTATATATTATAATTATAAAAATATATTATTAAAAATTTTATATATATAATATTATTTAATATTATATCAATAATATTTTATATTATATAAATTTAAATTTATCTTTAATATATATTCTATCATATAATTATATTATATAATATATTTTTTTAAAAATATATACTAAAAATTAAAAATATATATATGTATTATATAAAAAATTTATAATAATAAATATCCCATATATATATATATATATATATATATATATATAATATATATTATATTTTTATTTTTATATTATTATTATCCACCCCGGGTCAGGCATAAAGACCCAACAAGGGCGCGGACTTTTCAAAGAAGCTACCGCGAAGCTTCGGGGGTAAACCAGCGGGTATGCGTGTGGTCGAGACCCCTTCAGCCACGCGGCCCCCGAGGATATGTCAGTCCGGGGGAATCGCCCCTTAGAGTCGGTGTGTGCGCACCCGTAACTGCATTTTATTTTATAGTTATTTTTTTTTTTTGTTTTTAATATTATCTTTTTTTTCTTTATTTTTCATTGTTATCATTATTATTATTTTTATTAAAAATCAAAATTTCTATTGTTATTTTATCATTAAAAAATATTACTGTTTTTTTTATCATTGCTATTATTAATACTACTAAAACAAATTTTTATTATTATTATTTTTTTGTATTATCACCCTTATTATTTTCATCATTTTTATTATTATTATATCATTATTATTATCATTTTCATTATCATTATTGTTAACATTAACATTGTCATTTTCATTAAGGTTCGTATTATCACATTTATTATTATTTTTATTGCTATAATATTATCATCATCATCATCCATCTCATCATCATCATCATCATCATCATCATCATCCATCATCATATCTATCATCATATCATCATCATCATCCCCATCTCATTACCATCACCATCACCTCACCATATCTCATATCATATCTCAGTTGTCTAATTATTCTTAAATGTTATTTCACTATCATCACTTCTTTATTACCTATTGTCATTATCGTTTTTACATCTCTTTGCTATAAATTTGGGCTCTTGCTGCCAACAATATCTGTCTACTATTGAATTCACCTTAATTTAAAAACCAAGTGATGTATTAAAGATGCTTCTCCTAAAATGAACATAAAAAGAAAACATAAACCTTTGAAGCCGTTTCTGACGCGGGGTTTTACACCCCGTCTGCCTCGGGGTGCACAATGGAGGCCCCCTTTGAGCGCCGTGTTTTTATTCGTCACAGTACCTTTTTCGGAAAGGGATGAAATTAAATCCCTCGCGGTTGGAAGGTGATGGGGGAATATATATCCAATGTACTGTACACAAATTTGGGTTATGAGGGGTGATATGATATATCACACGAATATTCTTGATATCAATTTCACTCGAAAAACGGCATGGTAAATTTCAGTGTTTTTTTTTTTTTTTTTTTTTTTTGGGGGGGGGGGACTACTGGCGGGGGTGGGATGATGATTACGTATGATTTTTTTCTTCTGTATATATGTCCGTATTGTGTGCTCCCAAAGTAGGGGTTTTAATTTCCTACTTTTGCTATATCATTTCAGTAAAAGTCAAAATTTTGCTCCTGCAACTTTCGGTATGAGCCCCAGGGAAATTTTTCTCTAATTTAGACAAACTGCTTCACATTAATCTCTTATGGTATATATTCTAAAAATTGGATGAAGCGGAGTTCTATTCAAAGGCAAAGAAAACCAGATCAAATCATTATGGTAAAATCAAGTCTACTCGAGTTAATGCGAAAACGCCTTTTTATATGCACGGAAATTATGTAAGAGCTGTGCAATATTAAATTTCCCCGCCTTTTCTTTTAATCCAAATGCTTATCTTTCCTTTTTTTTTAAAACATAATGTTATTAAGTGAAGGTTATTTTGCAAGTATTGATCGCAGCTATATCCAAAATTTATAAAAAGTCAAAACACTTTAAAGTCAAAACACTTTAAGTATGCCCATGATAGAATTCCCAAAGAGTCATCAGAAAACCTTTCCGTGTATTAAAAAGGGGAATTGGATCATAAAAAAGCTTAAGGGTTTTAACAGGCAGTGGATAGCTGAAAGGGGGAAAATACCAGAAAAGTAAAAGGGGTTCGCTAGATATGACAGTTACCTTTAGGGGGCAGAACTGAGCAAAACAAAAGGAATGTGTATTGTTATGTAAATCTAGGGATTTTCGATATTTTGGGTTTTAAATTTCTTTCCGTCTTATCCCTCTCCTCCTTTACTTTTAAAAAAATAAAAAAAAAAAAAAATAAAAAAATTAAAATAATTTTTAGATATAAGAAAAAAAATAAATAAAAAATACAAAATAAAATTAAAATATAATATAAAATAATATATATATACATATATAATATTAATATATTAATATTATAATATATAAAATAATTATAATAAATTATATATAATATTATAATATTAGGATGTATGTATGTATGTTGTGTGTGTGTATGAAATTTTTTAAATATTATATATTATATATAAAATATATATATAATATATATATATATACATTATATATTAATATATATATTTATATATATGTATAATATATTATACATATTATATATTCAATATATATAAAATTTATTTATTATATTTTAATAATTATATATATATATATATATAATATATGATGTAAAAAAAAAGGTAACACCGGCACTCTCCGTGGAAAGAAAAATGGGGACCCTACCCCGTACTCACTCCAAATCCCTCACAACATGAAAAACTCAATTGATATCGCTGTACCACGGCGCCAAACACGAACCTCCGAAGAAAAAAAAAAGGGTGAGGGGGAAATAACGAAAAAAAAAAAAAAAAAAAAAAAAAAAAAAAAAAAAAAAAAGAAAAAAAAAAATTTAAAAGGTTTTGGGGGGGGTTGGGGAGAAATTTAAAAAATAAATAAAAAATTTAAAAAATAAAAAAAAAAAAAAAAAAACAAAGGGGAAACAACTGGGGGGGGGGGAAAAAAAAAAATAAAAATAAAAATAAAAAAAAAAAAAAAAAAAATATAATAAATTTAATAATTAAATAAAAAAAAAAAAAATATAATAAAATATAATATATATTTTAAATAAATATTTAAAATATTAGAAAAAAATAATAATATTAATAATAAAAAATATTAATTTATGTATCTATGTATATGGTGTTTATTATTATATATAAAACATAAATACAAAATTTTTAAAAATTTATAAATACATATATCTATATAATTAAAACTACCCCATATATAATTATATTTTATATAATATATATTATATTATAATTATTATTATGAAAGTGTGTTGTTTTGTGGGTGTAAAAAATTAAAATTAAATTTTTTAAAAAAAATTTTTTATTAAATTTTTTATAATTAAAAATTTGTAGTGTTTTTTTTTTGTTTTGTTTTATTTCTTATTTTTATTTTATATTGTTACCTGTTTTTTTTTAAAACAAAATTTACATAATATATATATAAATATATAAAAATAAATTTAATATAAAAATTTTAATATATAATAATATATATATATATTGTAATATTTATTATAAAATGTATTTGTTTTATATATAACTTATATTATATATATATATATTTTATTATATAATTATATATATATAATTATATATAAATACATATATTAATATAATATTTTCTTCTTCTTTTCCCCGGGGTTTTCATGTTGAACCCCCGTGGTTCACAGCATGATACTTAATTGTAGTTTTCATGTTGTGATGTTCTTGGAGTGATACGTGTAGGGTCCCCAGTTCCTTTCCACGGAGAGTCCGGTGTTCCCTTTTTTTTTTTTTTTTTTTTTTTTTTAGGTAATCATTCTCCTATTTTACCCCGGGTTTGGGACCGGGCACTGATTTAGGCGGGGTTGGCCACCCAGTGGCTAGGTAGGCAATCGAGGTGAATTTCCTTGCCCAACGGAACAACACCCCGGGCCGTGACCAACCCTCGAATCAGATTGCCGTCTGACAGTGTTGAGTTCGACGCTTTTAAACCCTTCGGGCCCCCGCGGCCTTGACGATCATGGGCTTCCATGATTTTTTTTGGGAATTTTTTGAGCGGTGGTTTGCCATTGCCCTTCCCCCCGGTGTTTTTTTTTTTTTTTTTTTTTTTTTTTTTTTGAGTCACCATCTCTATTTACCCGGCACTGACTTGGGCTGGCTTGGCCACCCAGTGCCTAGGCAGGCAATCGGAGGTGAAGTGTCCCTTGCTCAATGGAACAACGCGCCGGCCGTGACTCGATTCCCTCGAACTCAGATTACTGTCGTGACAGTGTTGAGTCCTACGCTCTACCTTCGGCCACGCGGCCCCATATACATATATAGATATATATAATATATATTATCTATATATATTATATATATTAATAGATATAGAATATATACTATATATGCAGATATCATGTATAAATATTAATGCACATATATTATATATATTTATATATATATATATAATATTATACTATATATATATTTATATATATATATACAGATTACATATATATACATCTATACACATATATAAATATGTATATAATATACATATACTTACACACACACACATGCACATGTGTATAATATTTACTAAATATATATTATACATATATATATACATATATATCTCAAATTCACAAACATGTGTGTGTGTTTGTGCGTGTTTGGTGTGTGGTGTGTGTGTGCTGTGTGTGTGTGGTGTTGTGTGTGTTTTTGTGTTTGTGTTTGTGTTTGTGTTGTGTGTGTGTGTGTGTGTGTGTGGTGTGAATATATGTATTTTGTATATGTATACATACATTACATACATGTGTGTTTGCGTGTGCGTTGGGTGTGTATAGGTGTGTTGTGTGTGTGTGTGTTTTTCGTTGTGTGGTGGGTGTGTGTGTGTTTGTGTGTGTGTGTTGTGTGTTGTGTGTGTGTGTGTGTACATATATTTACATATATATATACATATATATGGACATAATATATACATACAGATTCCTTGATATCCATATTATACCACTTTATGTGTGTATACACATATATACACATATATGTGTCAAATACCACACACGACACACATACCATAAACACCCGAGCGCATATAATATCTCATATATATATATTATATATTATATATATAGATAGATATATATATAATATTTATAATATTATATATAATAATCTATATTATAATATATGTATATATATATATATCTATATAATAGATATATAATATATATATATATATATATATATATACATGTTGTGCGTGGTGGCGTGTTGTGTGTGGTGGTGTGTGTGTGGTGTGTTTGTGTGTATGTGTGTGTTGTTGAGTGTGTGGTGTGTGTGTGGTATATATATAGTATATATAATATATATATATACTTCATATTAATATATATATATATCTATATAATATATATATATAGTACGATTATATAATAGATATATATATATTATATATATATATTATATATATATATATATATATATATATATGTAATAATATATATATTACATATATATGCAATATATTATATATATATATATAGTTAAAAAATTATTAATATATTATATATTATAGATGATATCTATATGTATTATATATACATATATATGCATTATATATATATATTATATTTATAGATTATATTGATGTTGTGTGTGTGTGTGTGTGTTGTGTGTGTGTGTGTGTGTGTGTGGTGGTGTGTGTTGTGTATGTGTGTGTGTGTGTACGTGTGGTGTGCGCGTGTGTTACGGCAATTGTGAAACTAGTCATTACACTGAAATGACTAAAATATTTAGACATTACGTAAATGACTGTGACCACCATCATTTTCATGTATTGACCCAATAGCACAAGTCTTTCCGTGTAATGACTGAAAAATACGCACCCTGATTACACCTAATAAGCTAGAAGATTGAGACTGAGTGCCATTCCGGGGCGGCATGTTGGCTTCTCATAGCCCTGATGTCAATGAAGAATGGATGGTTAGTGTCCGTAAGGAAAGACCATCGGCTTCCTACTGACGGTAGCGACCTATAACCACACACCAGGGCAAGTGTGCGCCCCAGTCAAAATGATACTGACAAGGTTTCTCCTTGGGGCGAATGTCCTGCAGTCCCTGCTACTGGATTAACATAGCGAGGGATGGTAAGGGGGAGGAATGGGGGGAGCTGTCTACCCTACGCTATACTGACCCACCAGGGCACTGCGGGGCCCCCATTCCGACTGACACTACGTGGCTTCTTTTGGCGAATGTACTCCCGTGTGCTACTGGGTACTATAGCGAGGGATGGTGATGGGGGCCTGCCTTCCTTATTCTATAATACACTCGTGCACTGTGGCCCCAGTCGACTGATACTGCGCTGGCTATCTCTTGGCGAATGTTCCCCAGTGTGGCTGCTTGAGTGTAGTGAACACGCCTCTCTAAGGGTTTGGGACACCTAATCCGTGGTGGGCGGCTACAAAGTTTTTTTTGTTTGGTTCGCTTGAAGATGTGGTGGTCAGAATGCTACAGGAGGACCTACAGTAGGTATGGTTAGTATGGAAGGGGTGGGAGCTGTCCACCCTCCTCTATAAAGCCTTGGACCTCAGCACCAACACACTACTAACATAACCATGGTAGACACAACGGAGGAGCTATTCAAGCGCGACTTTATGGGAGATAAATGAGCAGATGAGAGGGTTTTGATAACGAAGGAGCAAATTTCCAAATTATCGATGAACCTGAAGCAAGCAAAGTCCAGTCACGTACAAAGAGTCCGCCATGATACTACCTGCTCACAAGTAAGTATATGTATAAGGTAACCAACAGGGAGCCGTGGAATCGTGAAAAAATACTACATTGTTTGTATGCTTATTATTTGTAATTGTTCATGTGTTCAAGTTGTTAATTGTCATGCACGAACAACATTTTTGTCGTATGATCGAAATTTTATAGGAACACACTGTTGTTCTCACATTCATAACTCATTGCTCACCTGTGCACCGCATGGGATGAGGAGGCTCACCTCGGAGACTTCGCAACCCTACCTTTTAGTGTTCAATACATCAAAGATTATGCTGTTTTTAATAGTTGCGAAGTTACCTCCGACGCATACATTTGTATATCTTTTTCCGATACCCACAATACACTCTTTAGTTTACCATAATATTAACGGATTAACTGTGTATGAAAGCGTTTCCGAAGTTGCCACTGACGCATACATTTATATGTCCTGTACTACGTCGCCATCGAGGATTCTTACGACGTAATCAAGTGAGCACACATCGTCTACAGTTCATGCGGGCGGGAATCGCATGATCAATGAAACATGCAAAGAAATAGGCTAACATCACACGGGAAGTCTCTTAATTATTTAAATCGTACTGTGAAGAGTGCCAGAAGAAAAGAAGCGACAGTTACAACCAGTGTGGTTGTTTGACCCATCTTGACAGACGGGTTTTCTTCTCGCGGCCAAGTGGACTTGATTGATATGCAATCGATGGAACAGGGTTCCTACAAATGGATTTCGGTCTATCAAGACCACCTCACCAAATCTTGTGTCTTGCGTCCGCTATCGTCGAAACGTGCAGCAAAAGTGGCGCATCATCTCACTGAAAAATTTCTCTTGTTCGGAGCTCCGTACATATTAGAGCGATAATGGGTTAGAGTTCACAGCCGAAGTCATCAGTGAGCTGAAAATCATCTGGCCCAAACTTGTCCTCGTTCATGGAAATCCTCGACATCCACAGAGCCAAGGATCCGTGGAAAGAGCAAACGGTGACATCAAAGACATGCTGGTTACATGTATGGGAGCATTGGAATCAAGTTTGTCCAGTTCCAGAAGAATTCCAGCTTGCATGCAGGTATTCGCAGATCACCCTATGCAGCCATGTGAGGCCAAAGTGGGCCTGACATCGTCCTCGCTGCCTGATGAGGTAATTCAAAGGATGCAGTATGAGGATGATCTGTTAGCTGTACTCACCACCGGTCAAAACGGAGAGGAACCAGGTCCTTTTCCTAGTGCTGAATCAGCCGAAGTTCACTTTGATACGGAACGTCCCAGTCCTCCTACAGTAGTCCCCAACACCCCAGTACCTGTCCGACTTGTATCAGCCGAGGTTCACGTTGATGCGGAGCGTGGCCATCATCCTTCAGTAGACTCGAACCATCCGGTACCTTTTCGTTCTCAAATAGCCGAGGTTGACATCGATGCTGAACGTGGATGTCATCAGTCAATAGTCTCCAGCACCCTGAGAGAGATCAGTTGTCAGCCGAGCAGTAACTTTGGTCAACCCCGGTGCATCGCCCGAAAACGATTTGAGCCACAGAGAGAATAATATCATTGCCCAGAGAAAAGGTGCCCGTATAAGTCAACTTACCCAGGCTGAACGCATGGTCAAACGGAGTCAAATTGACCTTGCAGCCTGCGAAACCCCTTTATAATGCTGTTTTCCCTATTCCACTGGTAGATAGGGGTCGAGGTGATCCTCGGAACATTCTCGGTGTCGTCTTGGAACGTGACCAAATTGACATGTACACCAATGGAGTCAAGGCAGGAGTTCTGAAAGTCAAGCTGTCACGCAACCAGTTTGACTTATGCCCTCAGCGCCTTCTGGGAGAGGACTCCATCAATCGCAACAGGGTGGTATCTCGCGAGAAGCCGTTACCTTTGAATCGAACTGTGGTGTACAGGGTTTTGTCAAATGCAACTGCGCAGGACCCAAAAAGTGTCGAACAAACAGATGCAAGTGCTTTAAAAAAAAAGTTAAATGTAACAGTAGGTGCCACGCCAGCATGGACTTGTGCTAATAAAGTCTATACTTGGACCTCTTTGACAATGCTTCAATTCAGGGATATATAACTGAAAATTGTGTGATCAGTATTCACATGTCATCGTCATATGCACAAATGTGCATATGGTACCTAATTGTATTTCATGGCCTGAAGGAATGTGTGAACAGTAGTTTCAATTGCACCATGATTTGCACAAACAAATTACAAAGTGTGAATACTTGCACATGCGTGTATTAACGTTTTTATGAGTTGAAATAAAGCGTGAATAGTAGTTGATATCATTTCATGGAATAACTGGTCCCATTTTTTTGTCATTACACGGAATGACTGGGTATTTGAGTCATTACGTGAAATGACTGGTGGTCACAGCCATTACACGTAATGCCTAACAATGTTAGTCATTACGTGTAATGACTGGTTTCATATATTGCCTGTAACATACATATGCACACATATCTACACATATGTATACATATGTACACACACACACTTATATATATATATATATATATATATATATATATATATATATATATATATATATTATACATCTATATATTATATATTATATATATTATATTATATATATAAATGTGCATGTATGTATCATATGCATATATATGTGTATATATATATATGTATATATATATTTATATATTTTACATATATATTGTATTATATATATGTATGTATATATAATTATATATATACTACTATTATATATATAATATAGTATATATATATATATATATTATATATATATATATATATATATGGATAAAAGTACATGTATATATGTAATTTATTTACCTATTTATAAATATATACATGTGTGTATATATATAATTCATTTACTTTGTTCTAAATATAGTGTATGTGAATGTGTGTGTATATATTATATTTTATATATATATATTATATATTATATATACTATATATATAAAATATATCTCTGTGTGTGTTGTGTGTGGTGTGTGTGTGTGTGGTGTGTGTGTGTGTGTGTTGTGTGTGTGTGTGTGTGTGTGTGTGTGCGTGCTTGCGTGCGTGTTGTTGTAGAAAAGTGACATAATAAAAATGAAATCATAAAGAGTAGTGGAAGACTTTTGCAGGGATCTATCAACTCAATTGACAACCAAGGATAGAAGCGAATGCGGTAACTAAAAGGATACCTAGCACCCAAACAGAAAAATAAAAGAGCGCTTAAAGGCATAAAGAGGGGGAAAAACACCGGGGGAAGATGGAATTACTATAGACCTTATAATAGCTGCAGGAAATTGCAAAGTGAAACAGCCAATCTTTTTAACAAATGCCTTATCAACGAGGAAACTCCGAAAGCCTGCAAATGCAACAATTATTTTGATTCATATAAAAGGGGGACAGAAAGGATCTAAAAACTACTGACTAAAAGCCTCCTTTCAGTTACTTACAAACTATTCAAAATAGTCATCACAATTCGCATCTCTGACATTCTGGATTCTAACCAGCCCAGAGAGCAGGCAGATTTCCGCAGTGGATTCTCAACAGCAGACCCAGCCACACGCTCACCCAAATAAATAAAAAAATAAACGAATTAGGAAACTCCTGTGTATGGCATTCATCGATTACGAAAGACATTTGGCCAGCGTACTAGAAGCTATCCGAAGACAGGGATAGAGAGGGTATATTGTAAAATACGGGAAAGATATATACAAAGATGGGACAGCAACCATCAACCTACACACAGAAAATACCAATTAAAAAAGGTGTTAGACAAGACGATCCCATCTCACCAAAACTGTTTTACAGCTTGTCTTGAGTAAATATACAAAAAGCTAGAATGGAACGGACAGGGGTACAAAATAGGAGACGAATACCTAATAAATCTTACATTTGCAGATGATATTGTTCTCTTCTAGAATCTGCAAATGAAATGCAGCAACTAATAAGCGATCTGAATAAGAAAGTCTGAAAATCGGATAAGAAAAAGACTAAGATCATGTTCAAACAGTAAGTTCAGTTCGAACAGACACATGTAAAAAGGCGAAGTGTTAGAGGTAGTGGACAAGTATATATACCTAGGAAATCTCGTAAAGACAAACCATGTAGCGGAAGGAAATTAAGCGACGCTTCAGTCTAGGCTGGATAAAAGTAGAAGATATACTTGTGAGCATCAAAAAGAACAAATGGCAATGGGCAGGTCATATACATCGGAGACAAGAAAACAGACTGGGTTATAAAATAATAAAAGGGGCCAAGAGCCAGACCAATGCGTGACGAAATAACGAAATTTGGGCCCGGGGGGGGACGGGAAACAAAAACACAAACAGACAAGTTGGAAAAGATTGGGAGAGGCCTACGTCCTGCAGTGGATTGCTGATGATGATGATGTGTGTGGTGTGTATAAACACATACATGTGTGTGTGTGGTGTTTGTGTGTATGCAAATATGTGTGTTTGTGTGTTTATAAATGTTTATACACACACACACACACACACCCCACACACACACACACACACACACACACACACACCACACATACACCACAACACACCACACACACCACACACACCATACTACACACACACGACACACACATTTTGATAAATAGATGAGAGAAAGAGAGAGATGTATGCATACACACCATGCATTTATATACAAGTATGGGTGTTCGTGTCCTTTTTGTGTAATAATCCCGTATTTATGGAAATCACTTCAAGAATAAGGATTTTTCCATAAAAAAACTGTTTTTCGTTGTACAGTGATGATTACACAACGAAATCAACCATCATAAATAAGTAACGAATTTATTCACTGATCGAATAGTATGGATGCTGAGAAAATCAATCTCCCGGGCAGTCGAGGCCCAAGTGGCAGAAGCACTATTTTCTCTCGCTGCAAAGGCCGGCCGAGCACCTCATAGCCGTCCCTGAAAGCTCTCCTCGAAAAATCTTCGTGTTTTTCCCAGCCTTTCAAATTTTTTTCGAACGGTCTCTTGTTGAGGAAACTCCCACCAACTCCTCTGGAAAGGAGAGTGTGGGGAAAGGGGAAGATAGGCAGACAGAAAGACAGACACACAGAGAAAGAGAAAGAAAGAGGAAGAAAAAGAAAGAGAGAGAGAGAGAGGCAGAGACTTACGCAGACAGACGGACGAGCCATAGAGAAACAAAGAAAGAGGAACTGTTCAGCAAAATGCAAATAGAGAGAAAGACAGAAGAGCGCAAAGAGGACCGCACACCCCCTCCCCCCCTCCGTGTGTGTGTAGAAAAAGCTAAATACACTATTCCTCGCAACATATGTAAAATAGGACTCACTGCCACCCCCCTTTTAGTTAACGTATGGGAAAACGTAGTGTATATGGGAGAAAAATGATAGTGTAGAAGACAAGTTGTGTGGAAAGGAGCGAAAGGGTGTAAGTGTAGTATGTGTGTGTGGTGTGGGTGTTGGTGCGAGGATATATAGGTCTGTACGCGTGTGAAACCGAGGAGGCGTGTGCGAAAACGCAATTGTGCAAGTAGCCACCTTGATTAAAATAAGGAACTATCACCAGTCTTTTGTAGGTGGTTCTCATTTAGTGATTGTCTCATCTTTCATCGGGCGTTCAATAAACTAAGTATATGTAATACAGGTTTATCATAAATAAAGTTAAAAGAAAAAAACATAGTAAAACCTGAAATGATAAAAAACACAATAAAACAGTAAAATGGATTTAATACAAAGGAACTTAAAACATTAAAAACACGAACTTGAAACAAACATGGAACATAAAAAAATTTAAAAAAAGACCGATAAAAACGATACAATAAAATAGTTAAACGGATGATGAAGAAACAAAGCTACATAAAAAGGAACATAAATGAAAGCATACAAACATGGTAAAACGAACGATAAACAAAATGGCACTTGGATAAAACACAGAAAAAACACGACATAGAAAAGCACCGTCACTAGGTCACTTTGGCCGAACAAAGACCCCGCAAATTATCTCTTGCTACCTATATTGAATAAGATACCCCCACGACCACTTATCTGAACAGGAGAAGCCCTTTTCCGGGTTCCTCAGGCTGTGGGCTAGCAGGCCATAGCATTTTAGGCCTCCCACGTTAGCTCTTACGCGGGAGACTTTTGTAAGAGTGGTTCTTTCTTGGAATTTATATCATTAAAACTAAGTTAAAATAATGACTAAAATATAAAATCATAATATTTATATAATAAAAGTACTAAAATTTACTGATGTAAAATAAAATAAATAATACTTGTTAAAAAACCCCACCCGGAAAATGAATAAATCCCAATAAAACTCGATAAAGAAGTAAAAATTATTAAAGTTTTCCCAATTAATGAATAAAATCGTTGAAATTTAAAAAGACAACTTCTAATATATAAATACTTAAATACAAAGAAAAAAGGATTTTCGATCCAATAACATTGTTTCTGAGAGCCTGGTCCCAAAATACAGATGCTATATTTATTTAAAAAAAAAAATAAAAATATGGCAAACACCACGTGGGGGCATCCTCCTCCTTCGCGGGATAAACGGTCTTGCCCTGAGCTTCGGCGAAGTGCCCGCGACCGAAAATCCCCGGTCCTGCATCTTGTCCCGAGATGCAATGGATGCTCTTATAAAGAAATAGTCCCCCTCGAGGGCTTTTTATTTCGATGACATTATTTGTTTTTCCAGCCTGTGGGAGAGGTGGAGGTGAGAAGATATACGAATATGGTCTATACCTCCTGGAGTGACGATGAGAGTTTTGCAACCCGAACCAAGCAGAAGACTAGCGGGAATTTCGGCACAACTTTGAGCATCAAGATCGAGACATTTTCAGAATCTCGAAACCACACCAATGCGTACTCTGTGAGAAGATTTTTGGGTTTGGGAAAGTCGGCGCAAATGATCATGCAAACTCTTTTTAAGAAGAAAAAAAGGAAAATAAAATGCATCAACGTATTACATAAATGTACTTAATCGGCAAACACAATGGCTTATTATGTGAAAATTCAGATATCAAACCCCATGGGATAATCTCCCCGCTTCATATTTTTGTTTTTAAATTGATATAAAGATTTTTAATAGCATCCCACAGGGAAAAAAGGATTATTTCAATACGATTCGATTAAATTTTTCATAAAAAGAAATAAATGTGGCACAAAGTGACAGGACACAATTGATTCCCTTCAACTGATATATCATAAACTGAATCGTACAGAAAGCATTTCTAATTTTCGTTCGCCCACCACCACACATGGCTTTATGGGGAGAGAGCAGCTTACCCTTTACACCGCGATGGAGGATGGCTACCTCGTGGCGGCGACCTGCAGCTCCTCAGGGCGGGCAAAATCTAGTTCTTTTGATCGTGAGGTGGGCCTCTTGGTGGCACTTTTGGGGGAAGGGCTAGAAGTGAGTAATGAAAAATAATTGAACTAATATTTCGGGGTTTTTGTATTTTCCCTCTTAAATCTAAACCGTTGTTAATTCAGTATTAAAATTTTTATTGTTGCACTTCTTCAGTGACCTGATAAATTTTGGGTTTTTAAGTGTTCGTTATTGGATTTTTTAAAACAACTCAATCCACTTTTTTCGTATCATCTTGAAAAACGATATATTTCTTTGATATGTCCCAATTCATACCCGGTGTTTTATGTGCTAAAATTTAGAATGAATTAAATTCTCCGCGTTAAAATACCAAACATTCGACATTTAATATATCACCAGTATTATTCTAGGAACTTCTAATGAACAATAGTTGAAGATCTTCGTCTTGAGACTCAGATAACAAAGGTTAACAGTGTTAACAATGGCATTTGCGTCTTTATATTCATACCTTTATATATAAAGAAATATATATAGTAAAAAACAAAAACTTCGCCTTCACTGGGTATACCAGTGACATTTTTAGCAATTTAGTAAAGACTTCAGCAATACAGTTAATCTAATCACCTTCAGAAACGACGGAAGGCTTTATGTAGATTACGAAATGCAAGCTCCCGAGGTTCCCCATCTTGCGAAGCTCGTCAGACGCGGCATCCGGCCACCTGCTCTCCCCACAAAGGGTTTGGGATATCATTAACCCCAAGAACCCTCCTTCTGTAACACTGAAGGGCACTCGAGAGACCCTCGCTGACGGATCCTTGGTCGATGCACTCCTTTGTGCTCGAGGAATTTATGGGAGACCGCCTGGTAATTACTCCTTCCCCTTGTACTTTTAGGACTTGAATCGCAACCAGCATCACTGATAATATCTGTTCAATATGCTTGACTTTGCCACTGACCTTCCCACAATACCCAAATCTCCCTATTAGCATAGTGATTCCATAAACGTTGAAGTACATAACTTCTGTATTGTGTAGACAGACAGCAACTGCACGACAAAAGAAAGGGCCCAAATTCTTTCCTATATTATCTCGCGCTTCGATCATAAAAATTCAAACATCACTCAGAGACACCGGGCCAGCACCTTCCTTTCGAAGAGCACTAAAGACGGCCAAAAAGAAGATCCATTCAGGAGAGAATAAGAAGCGACTTCAAAACCCTGCAGCCAAAATAATGAAAAGGATAATTGCGCTTTTTTGTGCAGCCATTCCTGGGCAAAAGGATTATATTTACTCGTACACCTTGCCATGCACATCTCCATTCTTGACTTAACCTGGCCATCTCACTGCCAGCATTCACGCTGTAGTTTTTAGAGTTACGCTTTCCACCCCTTTTTCACATTTTATTTCATGTTTTGTATTCTTTTGTTTTGTTTGCTTTATAATTCGATTTTGGCACTTTCGAGAAATTCTTTGTTTAAAATCCAATAAATCATGAAATTTGCAAGCACATCAACACATATTATTTTTGCACACAGATGACCCCACAAGTGCTTAGCCCCAAAGATTCAAACAGAGGACCTATGGGGCCCCACCTAAATTTTCCCAATCCTTGAATTTTCGAATAAATGTGTTTTTCTTGTGCTATGTTATAGAATCGACACTGGTTATTATTATTATTACCCTTTACTAACGATACTATTAGCAATAAAAAGTGAAAACAATTTTCTGAATATCAAGGAAAGGGTAAACAGGTGAATCATGGAGTCATATATCTGTAAAATTAAATCGATAACTTCAATCATGTTATGTACCCCCCTTTCGTCTTGGTTAATATTTTTTGTTTGCACGCTTTTGCTTATTGTAACGTGTATACAATTATTGAAATTATCGCCTTAAGCACGTTTTTTAATAAACTGGGTGAAACGGTGTCCCTTTTTCCTTGAATTCGACGCATTGTATGTATTCATAAAAAACATCCTTCTCTGTCCATTAATAGGGAAGCTCCAGGTTTTGGTTTTATACATTCGTGGGTTTTTTCTTCGTCGCAATTCGTTGGGTTTAATTTTGTTACACATTCCTCGCATTTAATTCTCATTATTTCCGTGTCAAGGCTGAGTACGTGACAATATCGAGAATAATTCATTAGTGGAAATGCGACTACATGGCAATGATTCAGACGGAATTAATGAAGCTAATTTCCAAAAGCGTACATTACCCACGTATATGGCACTTCAGATTCCCTCTTGTCCATTTAATTAGAGAAATTAAAATACGTCGAAATTCATTTGATCAAACACAGGGCAGCCTGCAGAAACTAATTTTCCCCCGGAAATAATCTAAACCATGTGTTAGACCTCTTGCTATTGGTCTTAATGAATCTTGTAAAGCACTTGCCATTGGTTCCCTTCATAATTTCCAACAAATCATCTCTGGTTTGCCTTCTCCTATTGGGAATAAAGGGTTTGAAAATCAGCGCGCCATTGGTCGCTTTCTCATCTAAGAAGTTGCTGATTGGCTGTGTATTCCGCCCTTTTGGCGTCGCCGGCAAGAGAGTTTTCGGAAATTACATCAAAAAACCTTGCAACAAGTCCGGAGGCAGCACAGGGAAGATGAGCTATTTCGAGAAGAGGGAAAGTTAATCACTTACATATCATACTGAATGAAGAATTTCAACGTGTGAAACTTTTTTTCAATTAAACTTCTAAGGCGTTTCCACCTGACTGGCCACGGCGACGGAGGGGTCGCCAGGGGAAGTGATCGAGAAGAGAAACGAGACAGACGAGGATAATGACGAAAAGAGACGAAATTAAATTTCTGAGAATGCGAGTCTGTAGAAGCAGATAGATAAGTCGACGGGTAGATAGAAAGAAAAAAAGAACGTGGGGTGTCCACGTGATTTCTTTTTGTTGTAACTTCTGTTCCTTTTGATTTACAAATGTAATAATTAATCATATTCGATTGGTACACCACCTAATCAGTTTAATTCTACGGTCCTTTATGGGAAAATACAAACCTGATAGAAGGAAGGAATAAAAAATAAAGTGTGTTTTTATGTGTAATTAAATCACCTTTATTAAATATTGTTTACACGTGTACTAATCCCTGTGAATTAATTTCTTTGTCCTTTTAGTGAAAGAACTGGAATCTAATCTCATGATAAATAAGGGGAATCATTTTATCATCGACATCAGAAGTACCAATAACTGACAGACAGGAAAGCCAATTAACCTTTCTTCGATCTCTTTAATAATGGTGTTGGTGCCTATCAGTTATACGGAATTCTTTCGGGGGGTTCAAGTACAGTCCTTTATTCAGTAGTTCTATGGACTAATACCTGTGGGTTAAGGGACATTGTAGCTATATGATTCATTACTGTTGGCTTAGATACTTTTCAGTTACAGTATGGCGGTTCAGGCCTATGGATTACATACTTTATAGCTAGTTACTTTATAATGAGTGTGTTGGAAAATTCCGATTTAACGTAGATCATTTACCTTTGTTTCGATATTACGTATGCAAATGGTGTTTGTACTTGAGAGCGTGAAAAGAGATAGAAACTGCTAGTGAAGTCAGATTGTGTGTGTGTGTGTGTGTGTGTATACATATATATATATATATATATATAATATATATATATATATATATATATATCTATATATATATATTATATGAGAGAGAGACCAATGATTATGACAGCCTTGTTCATATTTATTCAACTTACTCATATGTCTATTCTATGTTTAACACTAAATTATATCACAAAAAATATTCATGCAAATACAATGATAAGATTCCTTTAAGAATTTACAAGCTACTTCACGATACTATACTAAATGCTCATATATGCAGTAAAACAGTTCAAATATAAGAAGCGGATGCGAAGAAAATCGTTTCGATGTCGAGGACTCACGAGTGAGATTCTGATAACCCTGGCAGTGGATCATGGCAGGGCGGGCGACGGAGGGAGAGAGTGGGGGAAGGTTACGTGTGTGGATATATGATATATGATCGACATTTAGAGTCACATATGTATTACATTTAGTATTGCTATTGTCACCATTAACACTTATAATTATTTATTATTTTTTATTATTTTATTATATTCATTAGTGTTATTACCATCACTATCACTACTGCAATTAAAATAACGGTTACTTTTGTCATCATCACCAGTACCACCACCATCATGCATCATGAATTTACAAAAAAAGGTTTCATTAAGCACTCCTTACAATGTCAGACTCCCGGTATATCATAACTCCTGTTCCCAGGCCAGCCCCATTAGTCAACAGCAGCCTGTGCTTCCTCATCCATCACAGAGGTTTCCCAGGCACATTTAACTAAGAACAAACTTGCAATGTTGTTAGGGTTTCCAGATGTACAATTAGTGCTTCTTTGAACATATTCCTTGTAAAAGAGAGTATTGTTTAAAGAAGAATAGTGAAGATATTCCTGTGTGAAATGTATGATTATATTTTCCTTTCATGCCTGGTTTTATATATCTGACTTTTGGTAGATTTGATTTCCTTTTTGTTTCCGTTGCTGTCTCGAGATGTAAATATATAAGAATAATACTATGAATAGATTCTGTAATAAATAACTGACTATGCCATGACAGTGCAATATGCTTATAGAGCATATGATATAATCATCATTATATATACACCATGATCAGAAAATTTGACGAGAAAATATTTAATTTCTCGTCGCATCACCAAAACTACACCGCTAGAAAAACGTTGACTCTGGCCTCACTACCAGCGGAAACACGATCTTGCCTCTCTAATAAGGTGCCTCCGCCGTGTGACTAACAAGGCGTGGAAGGCCCCGAGGAATTTCCCCGCCGGCCAGATCGACAGTGAGGGTTCTGAGGATTACCCAGTCGTTGGTATAACAATTTTGAAACTGTAAGACCTTTTAAAAAGCAACTTTGGGTGCTAGTTTGGCTTAGATTATTATTTTTATTATATGAATTTTTCTTTTCTTTTTTTAAGAAAAAACGTCATTATTGGGCTTCATTCATACCCAATCTCGCCAGTGGAGCAAAATGGAAACCGAAGCAAGATTTCAGACCAATAACAACACTTCTGGGTCGAGAGGCAAGCGCTCGCCATGCCTCCCCGCGCTCCACCTGACCCTCCTCTGGTGCCGGGGCTGCTTGCAAGGGTGCCTCTTACGTCATAGCGACAATTAGAGCGTCTTACTCTAAAATGGAAATAAGGCAAATTTTCACATATGGTAAATGGGATAACAGAAATGGTGACATAGAAAGAAGAAAATAGAATATGGAATAACAAAAAGGATGGAAAGGAGATAGCTATAAAAGAAACCCACGCACACACGGGTACGCTCAGGGAATAGACACACGCACTCATTGAGGGAGAGCTGGGAAGAAAGGGAGCGAGAGCGAGCGAGGGAGAGAGAGGAAAGAAAGAGAGAGACAAAGCGAGAGCGAGCGAGGGAGAGAGAGGAAAGAAAGAAGAGACAAAGCGAGAGCGAGCGAGGAGACAAACAGACAGAAACGAGACAGAGAAAGCAGGGAAGGGGCCTTGAGCGAGCGAGAGAGAGAAACAGAGATTTAAGAATACAGAGAGAAGGGGGGCAGAGAGAGAAAGAGGCAGAAAGAACGGAAGCGTTTCTTGTTCCGTTATATTTTTTTTTATTATAACAATGAAGAGTCTTACGGCACTGCTATTATGATCATTGTTATTGTTCTCATTATCCCACACGCCGGGATGACGGTGTCTCCCGTCATGGCAGACCAGCCCAGGTCGAGCTTTTTGAGGCGTGCGTTTTTGCTCTTGGTTGGCCCTGGCTGTAAGCGTCGAGGAGGAATAGCTCCAGATTAGAATCACTGCCTGAAAGATTATCATGATGATTACTATTGTTGTTATAATTTTCATTATTATTATCATCATTATGTAATGTTATTAATATTATCATCATTATTAATGCCATTATAATTATTATCATTATCATCATCATCATTACAATCACTGTCACTGACGTTATTACTATAATTATCAACATTATTATTGTTATTGTTATTGTTGTTATTATTGCTATTATTATTACCATTATTATGATCATTACCATTACAATTATCATTATTATTGATGTTATTGTTATTATTATTATCATTAGTAGTAGTAGTAGTAGTAGTAGTAGTATCATTTTATTATCATTATAATTATTATTATCTTTATAATAATAATTATTATTATTATTGTTATTATTATTATCATCATTATTATTATTATTATTATCATTATTATTATTATCATTATTATTATTATTATTATTATTATTATTATATTATCATTATTATTATTATTATTTTTTTATTATTATATTATTTACTATTATTCATCATCATTACTATTACTTTTTTATTATTATTGTTGTTATTGTTTATTATTATTTTTATCATCATCATCATTTTTTTCATTATCATTTCATTATTATTATTATTATCATTATTATTATTATATTATCATGATTATCACTATTATTATTGTTACTATTTTTATTATTATCATTAGCATCATTAGTGCCATCATTATCATTATCATTATTTTCTGTTTATTATTATTGTTATTATTGCTATTGTTATCATTTTTATCTTGTTAATATTATATTGTATTGTTATTATTGTTATTGTTGTTGTTGTTTTGTTGTTATTTTGTTTTATTGTACTGTTTTTGTTGTTTTTTTGTTATTATTATTATTATAGTTGCTACTGTTATTGCTATTAAATTTTTATCATATGATTATCATCATCATCATCATCGTCAAATTATCATTCTATCATCCTTAATATTACCATTATATTATCGAAGAATGGACAAAGATAAAAGAAGTAAAGAATGGAAGAAGAAGAAAGGAAGAAGAACAGAAGAAGTAAAAAAAAAAATAAAATAAGAAAAGCAAAGAAAAAGAAGAAGGAGTAAAGGGGAAGCGGGGGAAGAAGAAAAAAGGAAAAAGATAATGATGATGATAATAGATGTACTGATAAAAACAGAAGATGGAGGAGGAAGGGAAAAGAAAAGGGAGAAGAAGAGTCCCTGCCAGAAGCCCCGCCCTGGTCCGGGAGGCCTGGATGCTGCGCCGAGGGAAGGGTTTGCTCGGGAAGTGAAGCACATCGCCGAAGAAGGAGAGACGAGGAGAGAGAGTCCCGCGAGAGTAGAGAGGGGAAGAGAGAGTCCACGAGGGAAGAAGAGAGTGAGGAAGAGAGTGCGCGAGTGAGGAAGAGAGGGAGAGTAAGAGACGCGAGGAGGAAGAGAGGGATAGGATAGAGCCACGAGGAAGAATAGAGGGAGGAGAGAGAGTGCGCGAGGAGAGAGAGGGAGAGGAAGAGTCCACAGCGGAAGAGAGGGAGAGGAGAGAAGTCCCAAGAGGATGAAGAGGAGGGAGAAGAATAGAGTCCGCAGAGGAAGAGAAGGAGAGAGAGCAGTCCCACGAGAGGACGATAGGGAGAAGAGAAGGAGTCGGCGAGGAGGAAAGAGAGGAAGGAGAGTCCACGCAAGGGGGAAATATAGGGAAGAAGAGAGAGTCCACGTGGGGAAGAGAGGGAGAAGAGAGAGGCCACGAGGACGGAATAGAGGGAGAAGAGAGAGTCCGCGAGGAGGAGAGAGATGGAGAGGAGGAGTCCACGAGGGGGAAAGAGAGGGAGAGAGGAGAGTCCTCGAGGAGGAGAAGAGAAGAGAGAGTCCACGAAGGAAGAGAGGGTAAGAGAGAGCACGAGGAGGAAGAGAGAGTCCATGAGGAGGAAGAGAGGAGAAGAGAAGAGTCCAACGAGAGGAGAGAAGGGAGAAGAGTAGAGTCCCGAGGAGGAAGAGAGGGAGAGAGAGAGTCCACGAGATGATAGAGGGAGAAGAGAGAGTCCCACGAGGAGGAAGTAGAGGAGAAGAGAGGGAGAAAGAGAGGGAGAGAGAGAGTCCACGAGAGGAAGAGAGGGGAAAAAGAAGGAGTGAAGAAGAGCGAGTCCACGAGAAGAAAGAGGGGAAAGAGAGGAGAAGATAAGTCCACGAGGAGTGAGAGAGGGAATGGAGATTAGAGTCCTACGAGAGGAAGAGAGGGAAAGGAGAGTCCACGAGGAGGAAGAGAGGTAGAAGAGAGAGTCCCGAGGAGAGAGAGGAGAAGCGAGAGTTCCTCGAGTAGTAAAGAGGGAGAAAAGAGGAGAGATAGAGTCCCTCTGAGGGACAGAGACGGGAGAAGAGAGGGAGAAGAGAGAGTCCGCGATGGATGAAGAAGGAGGAGAGAGAGTCACGAGAGGAAGAGATAGAGAATAGAGAGTCACGAGGAGGAAAGAGATTGAGAAGGAGAGTGACAGAGAGGAGAATAGAGAGTCCACGAGGAGGAAGATAGGAGAAGTGAGAGTCCACGAGGAGGGAGAGAGGGAGAAGATAGAGTCTGCGAGGAGGAAGAGAGGTATAAGAGAGGGAGAAGAGAGAGTCCACGAGGAGGAAGAGAGGGATGAGAGAGAGTCACTAGGAGGAAGATAGGAGGAGAGGAGATTCCACGAGAGAGAAGAGAGGGATAAAGGAGGGAGAAGAGGAGTCCAGCGAGGAGGAAAGAGGGAGTAGAGAGAGTCCGCGCGGGAGGAAGAGCGGAAAGAGAGGAGAAGATAGATTCCGACGAGATGGAAGAGAGGGAGAAGAGAGGGAGAAGAGAGAGTCCAACGAGTAGGAAGAGAGGGAGAGAGAGAGTCCACGAGGAGGGAGAGAGGGGAAGAGCGGGAAAAGAGAGATCGCGGGAGGGAAGAGAGGAGAAGAGAGGACAGAGAGAGTCCACGAGGAGGAAAAAGGGAATAGGGATGAGGAGAGTCCCGAGAGAATAGAAGGGAGAAGAGAGGGAGAAGAGAGGTCCGCGGGACTGAAAGTAGGGAGGAGAGAGATTCCACTAGAGGAAGAGCGGAGAAAGAGAGTCCCACGCAGAGAAGAGAGGGAGAAGAGAGAGTCCACGAGGGGAAGAGAGGGAGGAGCGAAGTCCACGAGGAGGAAGAGAGGGAGGAGAGAGACGTCCACGAGGAGGAAGAGAGGGAGAAGTGAGGGAGAAGAGAGGGAAAGGGAGAGTCCACGAGGAGGAATAGAGGAGTAAGAGAGAGTCCACGAGGAGGAAGGAGGGAGTGAGAGAGTCCACGAGAGGAAGAGAGGGAGAAGAGAGGGATAAGAGAGAGTCCCACGAGGTGAAGAGAGGAGTAGATAGAGTCCTCGAGGAGGAAGAAGGAGAAGAAGATTCCTCGAGGCGGAATAGTAGGGAGAATGAGAGAGTCCTCGAGAGGAAGAGAGGGAGAAGAGAGAGTCCTCGAGAGGAGAGAGGGGAATAGAGAGTCCCCGAGGAGAAGGAGGATGGGCAATCGAGAGTCCTCGAGGAGGAAGACGAGGGAGAATAGAGCGTCCGCGAGGAGGAAAGAGAGAGAAGAGAGAGGAGGAGGAGAGAGACGAGGAGGAGAGAGAGAGAGGGAAGAGGGCGGAGAGAAGGGAGGGAGGAGGAGAGAAAAGAGAGAAGAGAGAGCGAGGGAAAGGAAAGGAGGGGGAAAAAAGGGGGGAAAAAAAGAGAGGGAAGGGGGGAGGGGGGGGGAGAGGGAAAGGGAAGGGAGGGGGAAAGGAAAGGGGGGGAAGGAGGGGAAAGAGAGGGGGGGGGGGAGAAAGGAGAGGAGGGAAAGAGAGGGAAGGGGGAGGAGGAGAGGGGAAGAGAGAAAGAGAAAGGGAAAAAAAAGAGGAGAGGGGGAAGGGGGGGAAGGGGGAGGGGGGGAGAGGGAAAAAGGAGGAAAGGGGGGGG
>NW_023646208.1:0-7756 GCF_015228065.2 Penaeus monodon
AAAGGGCCCCGGGTTTTTCCCCTTTTAGGGGCCCCCCCCCCACCCTTTTTTTCCCCCCCCAAAGGCCCCCAAAGGGGGTTTTTTTTTCCCCCTTTTTCCCCCGCCCCCGGGTTTTTTTTTTTTTCCCGGGGGGGCCCCCCGGGTTTTTTTTTTTTTTTTTTTTTTTAAAGGCCCCCCCCCCCCAGGTTTTTTTTTTTTCCCCCCTTTTTAAGAGAGGGGGGCACGTCCACGTTTTTTCAGCGTTTTTTTCCCCCCTTTCCAGAAGGGGCCACCCCCTAGGTTTTTTTCTTTTCCCCTTCAGAAGGGCCCCAGTTTGGTTTTTTTCCCCTTCAAAAAGAGCCTCGCCAGCGGTTTCTCCCTCAGAAAGGGCCCCCCCCCCCCAGCCGGGTTTTCTGGTCTTTTAGAAGGGCCCCCCCCAGGAGGTTTTTTCTTCTCTTCGGGGAAAGGGGCCCCCCCCCGCCAGCGTTTTTCCTTTCTCTTCAGAAGGGCCCCCCCCGCCAAGCCTTTTTTCTCCCTTCAGAAGGGGGGCCCCCGCCCCAGCCCCCTTTTCCCCCCCTCTTCAGAAGGGCCCCCCGCCAACGTTTTCTCCTCTTCGGAAGGGCCCCCTCCAGGTGTCCTCCATAAAAGGAAGGGCCTTGCCTGCGTTTTTCTTTTCGGAAGGGGGGGCCCCTCCAGCGTGTCCCTTCAAAGAAGGGGGCCTCGCCTGCGTTTTTTTTTCTTCATAAGAAAGGGGGCCCGCCAGCATTTTCTTTCTCTTAAGAAGGGGCCCCGCCAGCGTTTCTCTCCTTCAGAAGGGCCCCACCAGCGGTTTCCTCTCTTTTGGGGGGGGGCCCCCCCAGCGGTTTTCTCTCTGCAGAAGGACTCCACCAGCGTTTTTTTCTTTTTTTCATAAAGAGGGCCTGGCCAGCGTTTTTCTTTCTTCAGAAAAGGGGGGCCCGCCAGCGTTTTTTTTTTCTTTCAGGAAGGGCCCCCCGGGCCCCCCCCGGGGGCCCCCCCTTTTTTTTAAGGGGGGCCCCCCCCCCCCACCTGGGGGGCCCCCCCCTTTTTTTTTTTTTTTGAAAGGGCCCCCCCCCGCTTTTTTTTTTTTCTTTTTAAAGGGCCCCCGCCGCGGTTTTTTTCCCCTTTCAGGAGGGCCCCCCCAAACCCCCTTTTTTTTTTCCTTCAGAAAGGGCCTCAACCCAGCGTTTTTCCCCTCTTCCAGAAGGGGCTCACCAGCGTTTTGTTTTTTCCCCCCTTTTGAAGTGGCCCGCTGGCATTTTCTCCAAAAAAAAGGGGCCCCTCCAGCGTTTTTTTTTTTCCCTCAGAAAGGGCCCCCGCCAAAACCGGTTTTTTTTTTCTTTTTTCTTTTCAAAGGAGGGCCCCCCACCACGTTTTTTTTTCTTTTCAAAGGGGGCCTCCACCAGCGGTTTTTTTTTCCCCTCAGAGGGGGCCCCCCTATTCGGGTTTTTTTTTTTTCTCATAAGGGCCCGCTAGCGTTTTTTTCCTTTCCCGAAGGGGCCCCCGCCAGGTCCTTTTTTTTTTCAAAAAACGGCCCCCCCCGGCGTTTTTTCCCCCTTTTCGCAAGGGGAAAGGGAAGGAAAAAAAAGGAATTCCCCCAATGGGCTTGGTTTTTTTCTCCCTTAATTTCCAAATTTTTTTTCCTGTTCAAAATTTTAAAACTTTTACACATGCAATTTAATTTTTTTAAATAGGAAAAAATTTTGCCTTTGCATTTTTTTTTTTTTTCCAAATCAAAAGGGTTGGATATTTTTTTGATTTCGACCAAAGTCTGGCAGGCCAAAGGGAAAAATTCCCCTTTTTTGGGGCCAAATGGTCCCCCCAAAGGGAGGACTTCAAGAAAACAAAAAAACAAACATAATTTAAAAAACCACACGCAACACCCCTTATTGAATATGGGTTTTTTATGAAAATTATTAAAAGAAAAAGTCCCCATTTTGCATTAAATAAACTAATATTTTGCTTCCCTCTGGCATTCACGATCATGTTCTGGGGCATACGAAGGGACCAGGCAGTTTTAAAGGGAAAGCAGGAAAGGGCCCAATGAAAAGATAATGAAAAGTTTACCCAATATCAGTGGGAAACCTTTCAGATTTGATGCTGCCTTTTACATCAGAAACCGAAGGCAGGGGAAGGGGGGGGGCCTTTTGCCAAAGAAATTTTTTAGGGGAAATGGATATCCCCTACCCTGGTGTTTAGGACTTGAAAAAACGCCGCAGATTTCCTCCCCAGGGGGGGGCCCCGGGAGTTTGACAACGGAACCGGGCGTGTGCCCCTGGAGAAGGGAAAGATCTCCCAAAAAGTGGGAAAGGGCCCCCACCCCGCCCAACTGGCCAAACCCCCCGCCCAAGGAAGGGTTTGCTGAAACAGGGGGGACCCACAGCATCCCAAAAGTACCCCGCGGCCCAAAAGGGTTTCTAGAGAGAAGAAATTTGATCGGCAGTTTTTTTTGGAAAACCCTGCCACCTAAAGGAGAAAAGGCAAAGCGGTAAAAAGGAAAGCAGGGGGAAGCCTCACCTTTCCCGTGAGGGGCCTAAAGGGGCGCCCAAAAAACGGGGGTTGGGGAAAACTTTGGTTCCCGAGGGTTTCCAACAAAGCGGGACGTGTTCCCGTTCGAGGGCCGGCCGGAGGAAAGATTTGGGGCGACGTTCCCTTTTCCGCCGGGGGGATCCCCAGGCGAAGCCGGGGCGTCCAAGGCCCCCGGTTGGCCGGGGTTTAACCGGGACCCGCCGCAAAGCCCTTCGCGGCTCGAAACGCCCCCCTTGCAATGGTTTGGAAACCCCAGGGAAAAATGTACTCAAACCAAAAAAAACAATACACCCCAAAGCAATTTCCCCCCACACACACAACAACAAACCACAACACCACACCACAAAAACAACCCACACACCACACCCACACAAAACACCACAACCACCAACACAACCCCCAACACCAACAACACCAAAAAAACACAACACACCCACCACACACCCCGTTTTTTTTTTCCTGATTCAAAAAAGTGAGGAGATTTACCAAATTTTTTTTTTCCAATTCCCAGGTAATGGCTTTTCCCCTTTTTTAATTGAACATTTAACGGGAAAAGGCAAAAATAAAAGGAAAAAGCCAAAATGCCCAGATTGCTTATATAAATTTTTATAACAAAAAAAAAAAAAAAAAGATTTTTGGAAAAAAAACCTTTTTGCAATCATTTTAAATTTTTTTTTTTTGTTTGAACCCCAACCTTTAAAAAGCGTTCTTGTTGCCTTTTTTAAAACTCCCCCGCCTTTGGGCTGGATTTCATTTTTTGTACGAATTCTATTTTTTTAGAAAAGCCCTTAAAAAAAAAAAAAATATTGATTTCCCTTTTAAAAAAAAAAATCTTTTTTTTTATTAAAAAAGGGGGGGCCTCCCTTTTGAATTTTTTTAAAAAATTTTTTAGTCCCCCAAAAGAAAAAAAGTTCCAAGGAAAAGAAAATTGAAGTTTTAAAAGAAAAAGGGGGGGGGGGCCCCCCCCCCCAAAAAAATTTTAAAAGGATTTAATGCAAGAAAAAGGGGGGTTTTAAAAAAGCAGATTTTTAAAAAGGAAAAAAAACGAGTAAGGGGGCAAGAACCCAAAAAAAAAAAAACGGAAAGGTAAAAACCCCTGTCCCCCCCCCCCTCCACGACGGGGGGGGCCCCCCAAAACACTTAAACCCGCAGAAACGGTCCCCCCCCCCCCCCGCCCCCCAAAGGTACCCGGGGGGCCCCCCCCCCCCCTTTTAAAACCCCCCAGGGGGGAAGGGCCCGGGGGCCCCCCCAGGAAACCCTTTTTTTGGGGGGGAAAGAGAAAAAGGCCCCCCTTCCCTTTTTAAGGGGGACCTTTTTTTTCCTCCCCCTTTGGCCCAAACCCCCCCCCCCCCTTCCCCCCCCTCCCCCCCCCCAGCCCCCACCCCCCCCCCCCCCCGCCAAAAACACTTTTTCGGGGGATTTTTCCCCCCCGGCCCAAAACCGAGGGGAAAACCACATGGGGGGGGGGGGGGAAAGTTCAGGGGGGGGGCCCCCAGGAAAAAAAACCACAAGCATAAATGATTACAGCAAAAAAAACAAATGTAATTGATTGTATGCTTCCCTCTCTCCTCTCTTCTCCTCTTTCCCCCCCCCCTCTCCTCTCTTCTTTCCCCTTTTCTCCCCTCTCTCCTTCTCTCTTCTCCCCTCTCCATCTCCTCTCTTCTCTCTTCTCCCCTCCCCCTCCTCCCGGCTTTTTAAAAACGTAAATTTTTTGATTAAAAAAAAACTATGACCCTTTGGGGAAAAATGTAGATTATGGTTTTGGGACCAAAAAAAAACTATCAAACAGTCCCCATGGGCCCTCCCGCGCCTTTTTTTCAAGAAAAAAAAAAAACAATTTT
Organism: Penaeus monodon; assembly: GCF_015228065.2. Taxonomy (NCBI): domain Eukaryota; kingdom Metazoa; phylum Arthropoda; class Malacostraca; order Decapoda; family Penaeidae; genus Penaeus; species Penaeus monodon. Next base: position 4,368 of record NW_023646208.1, read on the forward strand.
CAAAAGATGTCGCTTAAAAATCCTGGCCCTTTCAGCTTACCCCCTTTTTGCCCCCACCACCAAAATTTTGGATGGCAACTCATTTGCAACTCGTTTTTTTGGGGGGGGGCTCCTGCCAAGTAAAAGAAATTCGGCATGGGCAGCCATCTCTCTCGGGTAGAAATGGGGATGGAAAAGTTGCTGGAAAAAAACCCGGACCCCAAAAAAAACAACAATTCCTTCAAATCCACCAACTCCAAAATTCCGGAATGACCTTTTTTTTGTTGCATTTAGTCCTCAGCTTGCAAAAAAAATGTCACCAAAAAGGGTCGCCCCCCCCATCAGTTGCGAAAAATCGGAACGGCAAATGGCCGTTTTGCGACCGGATGTAAATTTCAACTGCCGTTGAAGCAGGGTGCTGAAAAGGAAGACCCCTGAGATTATTGAAAAACTTTTTAAAAGCAAGTGCCCCCTATCGTTTTGGAAATGGAATTTAAAAAACCTTTAATTTTAATTTTCATGAGTACGGTTTATTATTTTATCCGACATAGTTTCAGAATATATAAAAGCTTGGGGCTTTTTTTTTTTAGGCTTTCTCATTTTGGAAATTTTTATATATTAATATATAAATATATATTATATATATATATAAAATATATATAATATTTTAATAATTTTTTATTATAATAATATATTTTTTTATATTTTTTATATTTTATTATATATATATTTATATATATTATAATTATATATAAATATGTATGTTATGTGTGTATTACCCTATATATGTTTCTTATAATTTACAAACATTTAACCCTTTCATATATATTTAATATATATATAATATATATATAAAATTATATATATAAAATATAATATATTATAATTATAATTAAATATTTAATTTTTGTTAAAAATTTAATATATAATTTATATATTATTATACATAATATAATATTATATTATTTAATAAATATATATAATATATAATAAATATTTAAAAAAAAAAATATTAAAATAACAAAAACTTTTACCAAAAAAAAAAAAAAAAAAACAAACCCCCCCAAAAACAAATAAAATAACAAATAATAAAAAAAAAAAAAAAAAAAATTAAATTTTTAAAATTATAATATTTATATATATATATTTTATATATATTAAATATATATTATTAAATTTTAATTTAAATATTTTAATAAAATATTAAAAATAAAATAAAAAAAAAAATTTTTTAAAAAAACAAAAACCACCACAACCACAACACACACACAACCCAAACACACAAAAAAAAAAAAAAAAAAACAAAAAAAAAAAAAACACAAAATATATATATAATATAAAATAATATATATATAATATATATATAAATATATTTATATAATAATTATTTTCCAATATATTATTTTATATTTAAAATTATATTATATATTATATATTTAATATATATTATTTTATAACACATTTTAATTTTTCCATATATTTTTTAAAAAATATAATGTTTAAAAATATTTTTGGTAAAAAAAAATTTCACACAACCCCAACAAACCACACACACACCCACAACCACACCACACCAACCCACCCACCACCACACACCAAAACACAAAACCACACAACACCCCACACATAACAAAAAAACACATACACAACACACAACCCCCCCCAACACACCCCCCACACAAACACACCCACACCCAAAACAACCAACACATTATTATATATATTATATTTAATATAAAATATTTTAATATATAATTATAATTTTATATATATTGTGTTTTGGGGTGTGTTTGGTGGTGGTGGTGTGTGTGGTGTGTTGTTTTGGTGGGGGGTTTTGGGGTGTTGTGGTGGTTGTGTGCAAATAGGTAATGCACCCCACACACACACCCACACACAACAAACACCACCCAACCTATATATTATATAATATATATATATTTAATATTAATTAAAATATATATACCCCTAATATTAAAAAATATATTATATATATAATAATATTAATATAATAAATAATATTTAAAACCAAATATATAAATAATATATATATATATATATAATTATTTATTATATATATATAATATAAAAATAAATAAAATTAATAATACAATATTATTTTAAAATATAAATTTTTATATTTAATTATAATTTAAATATAAATATAATATATTATTATATAAATAATATATATATAATAAAACTATTACATAAATTATATATAATCATAAAATAATTTATATATATATTAATAAATTATATATATATAAAAAAAAATAATATATAAATTTTATAAAAATAAAATAAATAAATATAATATATATATTATAAAAAATTTATTATTATATAATTTTATATATATTTATATAAACCCAAACACCAAAACCCCAAAACAAAACCCAAAAAAAAATTTTAAATTTTTATAAAATAAAATATTTTTTAAAAAAAAATTAAATAAATATTTAATATTATATTATATATAATATATATATATATATGTTATGTATGTAATGGTAATGTATGTATGTATATATACCACATATTTTATATTCATATTTACATAAAATATAAATAAATATATAGATTAAATATACACATATATGTAATAATAACACGTATGTATATCATTTTTTATGCATATATTAATATATTAATATTATAATATATATATATAATATATTTTATATTTATATTTATATAAACATATATATATATATAATAATATATATAATATATATTTATAATATATATATATTTTACATATAATATTTATACCACCACATATATTATATATTATATATATATATAATATATATATAATATATATCTATAATTATAATATGATTATATATATATTGTGTGTTGTGTGTGTGGTGTTGTGTGTGTGTTGTGTGTGTGTGTGTGTGTTTGTGTGTGTGTGTGTAACGTATAAAATACACCATGTTACTTGTATGCATTATTGTAATATTGTATACATTTTTCATACCATACATACATATATACATTTATATATGTAATATTTCACATATGCATATTACATACATATATATATATATTATATATTATATATATAATATATAAATATATAATAATATAATATATATATTATAACCATTTAATATACAATTCCATAATATGTATATATATATAATATTATATTATAACAATATATATTTGGTATATATTAAAATATGTAAATTAAAATATATATGTGTGTGTGTGGGAGTGTTTGTATGTATATATAAAATATAATATTATAATAATATATATATATATATACACACATATACATTATGTAAAATACACTATGTTTTCAGTAAAAGTTCAGCAAGAATATTTTTTTGAATAAAAATACAAATTATTTTTGTGTTTGACCGTTGGCATTGTTTTGTTTTTCTATTTTTCCCTCATAT
>NW_023646211.1:5000-7753 GCF_015228065.2 Penaeus monodon
TATATATTTATATATTATATGTATATGTATATGTATATGCTATAGTATATATAATATATATATATATATATATATATATTATATATATATATTATAAATATATATATATATATATATATACATATATATGTTGGTATATATGCATCCACATACATATATGTTTTCATGCTTAACTGCTAGATAATTAAGGGATGTATCACTAAGAGACATGCATCTTAGGGTATAATTTGAGCTCTCCAAATATCAACTATTAAAATTGGCCTTGGTCAATCATGAAAATTTAATGCTCTTTGTGGCTGGACAGCAAGGCAAGGTTAAGGAATTGCAGTACCTAGCAATTAATGCTGTAACAGGTATCCATTATCTGTGTATCTGTACTACAATGTTGCTAAGGATTCATGAATTAAAATGTGATCAGGAGGTTGAGTTTGGAGATTTCCCAGACTCATTCATTCAAATTTGCCTCCATATTAGCAATTTGTATTTATTGAGGATTTTAGTGTATCAGAGTCACTAAGGTTGAGGCCCAAATGAAGGCATATGGAAAGAAATAACAAGGGTCAGGTCAGTAGAAAAAAACGGAAGGAAATTATAGACTCTGATCTAGGAATTCTTGGAATGGACTCCCAACTCCTAAAAACAAAAAGTTGTGAAACTATTGATACAGCTGATAATGATAATAATAATAATAATAATAATAATAATAATAATAATAATAATTTAGTTTGATTCCAATTCATATAATGGATATTCTTGGTGTGACATACTGTTTTGTTTTGCTTCTAAATTATGGTGAAAGGAATGGCTGGGGTTACCAGCCACTGGTGGCAAGGGATTTGAATGCAAGGCAGCAAAATTGCTAGATGAGATCGCAACCAATGTAGCACACAGAAAGAGACCTAAAACTGTTAATTCTAATGTACCAATATCTATCAAACATAACTTTATTTTTTATTGCCCTTACCTTTTTCAGTTGAGACAGGTGGTGCTTGTAACACATCAATCACCTCTTCTTCTGACATGTCCTGGATGAGCAGCTTACATACACATCGAACTATAAACAATGCATTGTGTGCCTGCCATGTGAACACACTGCTGCAAAGAGTTTCACATTTTTTTCTCATTAATTCTGTAATGCTGTATGTAAATATTCTGCAAAAATACATACTGACCACTGAATATGAATTAACTCATTAGCAACAGTATTTTCAAATACATTTCATGGAGTCAGCTGAACGAAAGACCTAAAAGAGACTTCACATGTACATATGTATATATATACATATATATACATATATATATATATATATATATATATATATATATATATATATATATGTGTACATAATATATATATATATATGTATATATATATATGTATATTATATATATATATATATAGATATAATATAATTATATATATAGATATGTATATATGTATATATAGATTATATATATATAATATTATATTAAATTATATTATAAATATATTAATATATATATATATTTTATATATATATATATATAATATATATAATATACTATATATATATATATACTAACTAATATATATATATATATTGATTAATATATATAATGTACACAGGTCTATGTATATATATATATATATATATATATATATATATATGAGTATGCATATGTATATATATAATGTACACATATATATATATATATATATATATATATAATATATATATATATATATATATATATATATATATATGTATATATATGTATATATATACATATGTACATGTGAAGTCTCTTTTAGGTCTTTCGTTCAGCTGACTCCATGAAATGTATTTGAAAATACTGTTGCTAATGAGTTAATTCATATTCAGTGGTCAGTATGTATTTTGCAGAATATTTACATACACATTACAGAATTAATGAGAAAAAAATGTGAAAATTTTAGCAGTGTGTTCATCAGGCACACATGCATTTTTATAGTTCGATGTGTATGTAAGCTGCTCATCCAGGACATGTCAGAAGAAGAGGTGATTGATGTGTTACAAGCACCACCTGTCTCAACTGAAAAAGGTAAGGGCAATAAAAAATAAAGTTATGTTTGATAGATATTGGTACATTAGAATTAACAGTTTTAGGTCTCTTCTGTGTGCTACATTGGTTGCGATCTCATCTAGCAATTTTGCTGCCTGCATTCAAATCCCTTGCCACCAGTGGCTGGTACCCCAGCCATTCCTTCACCATAATTTAGAAGCAAAACAAAACAGTATGTCACACCAAGAATATCCATTTATTGAATTGGAATCAAACTAAATTATTATTATTATTATCATTATTATTATTTATTATTATTATCATTATCAGCTGTATCAATAGTTTCACAACTTTTTGTTTTTTGGAGTTGGGAGTCCCCTTCCAAGAATCCTAGATCAGAGTCTATAATTTCCTTCCGTTTTTTTCTACTGACCTGACCCTTGTTATTTTTTTCCATATGCCTTCATTTGGGCCTCAACCTTAGTGATCTGATACACTAAAATCCAAAAATTTCAAATTGCTAATAGGAGGCAAATTTGAATGAATGAGTTGGGAACTCACCAACCCTGATCACATTTTAATTCAAATCCTTACAACATTGTGTACGATACACGATAAGGATACCTGTACAGCATTATTGTAGTACTCAATCCTAACCTTGCCTGCTGTCCAGCCACAAAGGCATTAATTTTCATGATTGACCAGGCCATTTAATAGTTGATATTTGGAAG
>NW_023646212.1:0-5000 GCF_015228065.2 Penaeus monodon
GTTGTGTTTCTTATAGAATTTGTCATGACGGTATAGATAGCGACTGACTTCCTTTCAAGAATGATTTTCTATAGTGTAATTCTTCTAGAAATACAAGAAGGGAAAGGAAACACTCGAAACGGAGTGATCACCTACTTTTCGTATTTTCGTATTTCTTTTGTGACTTCTCTCTCGTACACACACCTGCGCGCGCGATAATGAGAAGTAAAAGTATTGAGAAAAACTTGCTGACAGGGATGGTGATGGAAAACAGAGGAAGAGGCAAACCGAAGACAAGTCTGAGCGACAACATCAAAGATATTTATATATGGTACAAGTGGAAAGAAAAGCGCAAGATCGAGTTGAGTGGCGAAGGATGGTGGAGAGGTCCACGGCTGCTCAAACAGGAGCATACCGGTATTGATGATGATGATACATATATATATATATATATATATATATATATATATATATATATATATATATATATATATATATATATGAATATTATATATATATATGAAAGTTGTGTGTGTGTGTGTGTGTGTGTGTGTGTATGTGTGTGTGTGTGTGTTTGTATGTGTGTGTGTATATATGAATATATATATATATATATATATATATATATATACATATATATATATATATATATATATATATATATATATATATATATATGTATGTATGTATGTGCGTGTGTGTGTGTGTGTGTGTGTGTGTACATATATATGTATCATCATCAATAACGGTATGCTCATGTTTGAGCAGCCGTGGACCTCTACCATCCTTCGCCACTCAACTCGATCTTGCGCTTTTCTTTCCACTTGTACCATCGACAACCCGCAAATATCTTTGATGTTGTCGCTCAGTCTTGTCTTCGGTTTGCCTCTTCCTCTGTTTCCTATCACCATCCCTGTCAGCAAGTTTTTCTCAATACTTTTACTTCTCATCACATGACCAATAAACTTTAATTTCCTTTTGTTAAAGATGTCCAACAACCGGTCTTTACAATTTATTTTTCTCAGCACTTCTTCATTCGTTTTCTTCTCTGTCCAGTTAATACGTAGTACTCGTCTGTAACACTACATTTCAAAACTATTGATCTTTTTCTTGTCTATCTTCTTCAGCACCCAACACTCAGAACCATATGATGCAATTGGGAAAACTAATGAGTTCAATAACCTCAGCTTTGTCCGTAAGGTAATGCTTCGGTCTTTCCAGATGTTATTGAGAGCAACTGTGGCGTTTTTGGCAATGGTAATTCTTCTTTTTATCTCTAGTGAATCATCATATGTATTAGTTAAAACAGCTCCAAGATAAGTGAACTCTTTCACATTTTCTACAACCATTCCATTGATTGTAACATGTTCATCATTGTTCATTGCCGGTTATCTTTGAATCTTCATGATCTTAGTTTTCTTGGCATTAAGAAAATATATATGTATATATATATATATATATGTATATATGTGTCTGTTGTGTGTGTGTGTGTGCACGCGTGTGTGTGTGTGTGTGTGTGTGTGTGTGTGTTTGTGTATGCGTGCGTGCGTGCGTGTGTGTGTGTGTGTGTGTGTGTGTGTGTGTGTGTGAGTGAGTGTGTTTTGTGTGTGTGTGTATTCACACACATATATATGCATGGTAGAGCGAAGTGCTGGAGAGCCTCCGGGCTAGTACAGAGGCAACATGTCGGCCTCTCATCCGAGGGGTCGGATGAACTGTCGCCAGGTTACTGCTGTGGCTGGGCACCACGGAGGGTAAGGACTCGGTTCAGCCGAGTCAGTACCTGCTGACACACGTGAGCGAGTCGGCATTAGTCGACACAGGCCGGGCTCCCCTCATGGGCATAGCCCGGGCGAGGCCAAGCTTCGCGTAGCAGAGTTAGCATGGGTCGTCACTCTGCCCGCCTCGGCCCGCCTAGTGGTCGTGGGATCAGCACTGACGAATTACAAACAGAGATTTCAAGGACGGAACATCTTCCAAACTTGCTACGGACTCTGACTCGATTGGCTGTGATTATGGGAGTACACTTGTGAAATTGCATAAGGCGGACGCGCGAGTCAGAGGACGAGCAGGATGGAGATATTCTACGGAAAAAGGGAAAAGAAAATACTCCTAAAAAAAAAAAAAAAAAAATTTTGTTCTTGTTATGTTTCTTGTTACGTTCTTTTATGTTCTAACTAGCCTCCATTTATGCCAATAATTTGCAAATATTTACAGTCACTTTGTTACTTTGCTTTTCGTTCGTTCCTTTTGCACCTTTTCTCTCTCCTTTATTGTTTGTTGTTTTACTGTTTTTGTTGCTTTCACCCTTATCACCATTATATTATTTTATGCAAATGATTTATCTATTTATTTCATTTTATGCCCTCCTTTCGTCCCTTCCCTCTTTGAAAGTCAGACCCAGTTGTCACAGCAATCAGTTCCCCAACAGATGAAGCCTTATACACTTGATCCGGTTCCACAGCACGATATCCAGATATTCCATTTCCTTTTATCCCGCCCGTTTCACCATATCATCATCACCCTCTGCCTTACTGCTTTCTCCTTCATCATCCCTTTTGTTCGCCATGTTATTTCTAAGTTTCGGCTACATCTAATATATATATATATATATATATATATATATATATATGTAATATATAATATATATATATATATTATATATATATATATATATATGTATATATATATACATATATATATATATATATATATATTTTTATAATATATATATATATATATATATATATTATATATATATATATATATAGTATATATATATATTTATCTATATATATATATATATACTAATATATATATATGATTTTATATATATATATATATATATATATATATATATTTTATATATATATATCATATATGTATATATATATATTATATATATTTTATATATATATATAGTTATATATATATATATATTTTTATAATATATATATATATATATATATGTATATATATATGTATATAATATATATATATATGTTATATAATATATATATGTATATATCATTTTATATATAAATATATATATATATATATAAATATATATATTATATATATATATACATATATAATATATAATATGTAATATTAATATATATATATACTATATATATATATAGTTACATAAATAATCACTAAAATAGATATAAAATAATTCTAGTATCAAGTACTTGTTCTTCTTGTTCAATATTAAAGTTTAACAACTATATAATAATAAATAAATCATAAATAAATAATAAATAAATACAATCAAAAACTTTCTGTTCTCGTCAAAATGCTAGCAAGTATAATGCCTTCCTGTTTGCCAGCATAAAAATAAAAATAAAATATAGAGTATATAAAACAAATAAATAAACTCTTGAGTCACTTACCATAATACTTGCCTCTTCCCGCCCATAATAATGCTAACAGATGTTTTAAGCCCACAGCACCTCTAGTTTCGGCTACTTGTGGCTCGGTATGCGGGGTCAGATTCGACATATTGGGTCTACTTCCCCCATTTAAACAACAGTCTTTAGTAATGGTCTCAGCCACATCCTCTACGCCACTATTGGGACAACGTGGCTCGATATAAAAGAGGTAAGATGATAGCATATGATAGATCATATAATAGACATGTATCACCATACTTTAATTTATAATAATGCTTATATATAATATGCATATATATATATAATGCATATATATATATATATATGCAAAATATAATATATATGCATATATATATATAGTATATGCATATATATAATATTAATCATATATTTATATATCAATATATATCGATATATATAGATATCTATATATATATATATATATAATATATATGATATATATAGTATATATATATATATATATATATATATATCTATATATATATGCAAAATATATATATATATATAATATATATATTATATATATATATATATATATATATATATATATGCTATATATATTATATTATATATATATCTCTATATACTAATATATATGCATATATATATATATGCATATAAATATATATATATATATATGCATATATATATAATTAAAAATCATATATAATTTTATATATCTATATATATATATGCATATATATATATATGCATATATATATATATATGCATATATATATATAATGCATATATATATATATGGCTATATATATATTATATCATATATATATATATATATATGCATATAAAAATATATATATCATATATATATATATATATATATATATATATGCTATATATATATATATGCATATATATATATATATGCAATTATATATAATTGCATATATATATATATGCTATATATATGATATGCTATATAAGATAGCCAAATATCTATTGATTGCATATATATATATATATGCATATATATATATTAGATATGCGTAATAGGGGGTTATATATATTATATATATATATATATATATTATTATATTAAATATAATATGCATATAAAATATATATCTAGATATATATATGATCTATATATTATATGACAATATATATATATATATATATACATATTATTAGATATATATTTTATATATATGATATTATATTATATATATTTTTTATAATATCTAATATATATGCATATTATAATATAATAATATATATATAATATATATATACTATATATTATGTTATATATTCTACTTATATAGTATATATGTACATATATATATCATATATATATATATATATATATATATATACTATATATATTATATATATATACTATATATATCATATATATATATACTATATCTATATATATATATATATATACATCTATATATATATATTAATATATATAATATTATATATACATATATATTATAAATTTAATAAATTATATAATATCATATATCTATATTATCTTAATTCTCTCTATATAATCTATTTTTAAATTTTTAAAATATAATATATGGGAATAATTATATATATTAATAAAATAATATATTTTTTATATATATAGTATTA
>NW_023646213.1:2500-7753 GCF_015228065.2 Penaeus monodon
AGAAATGGTGAAGAGTTTCAATGATCTTCACCATAAGAAAGAAATGTGTATATTTTTATCTTATATTATCTTAGCATATTTGTTACTTCCAATGTTTCTCTATTCTGACCTAACATCATTCCACAGACATTTTGAAAGAATTACAAAAATATTTGACTATCTTATTTCATGAATGTTATTGTTCAGCTCTTCCCACAACCTCTGTTTTCTTAATTGAACAAATACTCAGATTATAGTTCTTTGTTTAAGACTTTTTTGAATTTTTTCTTTTTACACTGCTTATGCAAATTCTAGTTCTCTTTTCAGTTTTTTACTTTTTTATTGCGGATATGATTTGCTATAATTTCGTTTCTTGTTATTTTTCAGTTCTTTTTTTTTTTATTTACAATTCTGTTAATATTGTTTTGTAGCTCTTGTTTTTGAAAACAGTTCCAATTAAAAAAGACAAAAAAAAAGTATAATTATACTGTAATTTTAGTCATTCTAGAAGGAAACCTGCATTAACTACTATAAATGGACAATGCTGCCCATAATGTACAGTTTCATTTGAATGATGTGAAACCTGTACCATATATAAAGATAAATAGCATGTTAACACAGTGGTCTTAACCAAATGAGTTGAATGAATAAAAGAGTGAAGTGAAAATATATGTCTTTTTGTGTCCTGGTATACAAGTGGCATTGCTGGAAGTAAGTAACTTGATATTCAATAATTTAAACCAGGGTTAGTGTTTTCAGCAGCAGCATATTGGATGATTGTCAGTCATGTGTTTTTAAAATTTTTTAAGCCAGTAATTGTTTAATTTCTAATTTATTTAGCAAGTTTGCTAAATAGTGATCTCTAGCGGCTGCATAGTGTAGATCACTGAAAATAGTATCAACCCTTAATAGGAAAACAATAACTAGTAAGCACAAAAATGGCATGAAAATTTTTATATTAAAATAATTTATAAAAACAATTATTAAATTTTTGCTGTTATTTTTTCAGGGGGGGGGTTTCTTGTGTAATTAAACACAAATGATTCTCTTTTCAAAAATTTTTTTAAAAATGTGCAAAATGAATCAACAACAACTAGAGAAACATTAGAATTCCCAAAATTATTTGGAATGATAACATATTAAAATCTTCTTAATAAATTGACTACATATTAATGGAAAAATAAGTACTGCAATATAATGAGCACAGAACTCAATTGTACTAAATAATTGAGCAATCATGTGTGCTTGAATTTACATCCATAATAAATGTATAAAATGTATATAAGTGGTCAGTATATATTGATACAATCTTACATACTCATACACATCCATAAAATAACATTACGAATTAGGTACTTTTCTGTAATATATTAACACAATAATAGTCATTCATATTCATATTATTTCAATTGTTTCTTCCTCCTCTCCTTTTTAACTAACATCATATACAGCACAGATAAAGTGGAAACAAACTAAAAATAACTTAATTCCACTATTAACATCAGCAAGCTTCGAATTTAAGGCAGCAGTTTCCTCTCCTGTAGCATCTGCACTGTTGTTTCTGTCACTGGTTTTCTTTTCTTCTTCTTCACCATAAAAGTGGATCTTTTTGTGCTGATTTTGAAGGGGGAGCTCCAGTCAAGAGACAGCATGCCATGAAGCTGAAAAAAATGTGTTATTATTAAGTGGATTGTGATGATTTAGGAATATTAATATAAAAACAGAGAAAATGAATACATAGGGAAGTAAAAAATTATGAAAAGGAAGAAATACCAGGGCAAATATCTTATTTATCAAGAAAGGGAAAAAGGAGGGGAAGAGGAGGAGGAGGGAGGAGGAGAAGGAGGAGGAGGAGGAAGAAGAAGAAAAAGAAGAAAAGAAAGAAGAAAGAGAAGAAAAAGAAAAAGAAAGAAGAAGAAAAGAAGAAAGAAGAAAAGAAGAAGAAAAAAAGGAGAGGAAGAAGGGGAAGAGAAGGAGGAGGGGAAAGATAAGGAGGAAAGGAAGTAGAAGAGGAGGGAGGATGATAATTAGTAATAGTAGTAGTAGTAGTAGTAGTAGTAGTAGTAGTAGTAGTCGTAGTCGTAGTCGTAGTCGTAGTCGTAGTCGTAAATCGTAGTCGTAGTCGTGTCGTATATAGTAGTAGTAGTAGTAGTAGTAGTAGTAGTATAGTAGTGTAGTAGTAGTAGTAATTAAAAGTAGTAATAGTAGTAGTAGTAGTAAAAGAAGAAAAAGGAGAAGGAAGAAGAAGAAAAGAGACTGAACATAAATAAGACTGTAAATTAAAATGAAAATGGGGGAAACAGTGGAAGGATGAAACAGAGAGGAAACATGAGACAAAAAGAAAATAGAAAATGGAAAACCATATTTATTACCTCAGGAATGCCATGAAGAAAAGACCTGTAGCTGTCAAGGTCATACGCCAACAGAAACCTCGCTGCCCACACGAGTTCTCCAGAGACGACATGAATAATCTGGTAAGGATAACATTTTACTTTATTGATATATACCAATGCAAAAAAATACATTTTATATACCTTTATATACCTGGTTATTAAAACACAAATAATTGGAGATAATGTACTAATAACTGAAAAACAGGAACTGTATTTCAGTATTTATATATTTTAAATAATTAAAATTTCTTATTAGTCAAATGATATAATAAACTAAATAATACATTTCAGGCAAACTGAAAAGGAAACTACCATTAAGTTAATCAATCAGCTTTTTAAGATCATAACAACTAAATAAAAATGCATCACAGCAATACTTCAGGTGATCTCTGTAGAGAAATTACTTTTGTACTAAATTATAATCACTTTAAAATACTTTATGCCATTACCTAAATTTCCCAGCCCAAAGATAATTGGGCTGGTATGGAAGCACCCATGGCAATTGCTGCATTAAACACACCAAGCCCAAAATCTTTGTCACGTTTTTCCACACATCTGATTGTCAGGGAAAGTAAAAATTATATTTACTTTGACATGCTAAAAGTTATTAAGAATGAAACATAATTTGTTAATTACAAAAAATGGCCCTCCTTCAAAATCAAAATCATGGCAGAAAAACATTCCACTATATTATCATAGTTTCATGTATATGAAAGCTCAACAGACTATTAAAGATTTATCACATACAGTTAAATAAAATAATAAAACAATAAAAATCTTATAAAATATTAAACCTGATACTTTTCCAGCAAGTCACTAACCTAAAGAGAATAAGGTTGACAGGGACCCTGCTGGCAGCATGTGTCATTTTTTGTGAGGACTGTGAGAGCAAGATACTGTAGAATGTCGGACAGTCATGTTGACAGTATCCATCTTTCACAGAAGGCTCTACTTTAAACCAAACCTTTTTCTCTTGTGTCCCTTTTCTAAGGTTTCTGTTGATGTGAAAACTTTTTGAGGAAAAATCTTGATGGCTTTTTGTTAGAAATTTGTTTGTTTTTTTTTGTTAAAATATGTAACAATAGCTTTTGTTATCAATGTTGTCTATCAATCTTAAAATTTTAAGTAAGTTTAATTGATTCAGTCTTTACACTAAAAATTATTCTGAATCTCAAATTTTTTTAATACTGATCAAAATAGTGTATACAAGGGGAAACTTTTAAAAATTGGTGTTCAGATAAAAACACCTGTAGATATTCAACAAGATCCTAAATACTTTACATGTAAACAAAAAACAAAATAAAATCAGGAGAATAAGGAAAACTCAATAAATATTTAAACAATACAATAAAGCTAACCAAAAGAAATGCAGAATAGGGAAAACACAATCCATTTCTAATCATATGTTTAAGGAACAACTATAATTTGTAAAAAAAAATATATATATAAAAATAAAGAGATTCATCAGCCTCATTGCTAATGAGGACAATATAATACCATTGAATGTACTAAAAGGATGCCTAAATATGATGTAAAAGACTGGATGGGACTCACAGCTGATTTCATCAAAGATGAAAACTATTTAAAATAGGAGCAATAAACAACCAACATTTTTTTCTGTCCTATCACTCAGAAAAAAAAAAATAAAATGAAAAATATATATATATATAAAAAAATATATATATATAATTATATATATGAATATAATATATAATATATATATATATATATATATATATATATAAAATATATAATATATATATATATATATATATATTATATTATCCATCATAATTTTTTTGGAATGTAACAGACTAACAAGCTACGGATGGTTCTTTTAACTTAGAAGTGGTTTTCATTCCAGATTTGAAAAAAAGCATAAAAATGGATATTAAACAACAATAAAGGACAGTCTTAGTTTTTAAAATGAAAAATTGATATCTACTTACAGATATGATGGCATGTAAGATCTACTGCAAAATTTACAATCTTCATATACCTGAAAAATACAACATGTTACAGAAAGAGTTATTACAAAAAAGAAAAAAGGATAGCATACAGGAAAGGGGCAAGTTTTCAGCTTTTCTAAATAAAAAATGGGGAAATAGTAGTTAATCCCTAGTTAAAACCCCCCCCCAATTTTTTTTTTTTCCCCCCCCCTCCCCCCCTCTCTCGCTCTATTTCTATATAATATTTTATAATATTAATATATATATTTTTATATATTATATATATTAATATTACTTTTCACCAAACATGGGTCAGAAGTCAAAAATATTTTATATTGTGGGTTTTGGGTTTTTAGATAATATCAAATTTTTATTAAAATTTCCCGAGCAACCCAAAAAAAACAAAAATTTTTAAAACATCAAACTATTTAAAATTAGTATTCCTGTTATGATTGCTGACCATTTTTCACTCAAAATGCCCATCATTCATCCTAGTAAAAAGCCCATTTTTAGTAAATAGCACATACACACAAAAGTTACTGGGCAACAAAAAGACATACTTTGGCCGTTTCTTTTTGGGTGAAGATTTTCTCCTGCAAAAAAAGGGTTTTAAAGTTTTTTATCCACAAACATCAGGTGAAAATTTAAGGAAAATCACAGCCTAAGAAAAAGTGGGGAAAAAATTTCAAGAGAAGAGTACCCAAAAAACGCATTGCGGCCAAAAATTTACCCTATTTCAAACCATTTTTTTTCAGGTTTCTCTCCTATCTGTCTTTTTTGGAAAAAACTTTTCATAAAAAAACTAAAAATTGTAAAAAAATTATTTTCACCCCTGTAAAAAGTAATGAAAGGGAACAAAATAATAGTAAATGAAAAAAAAATACAAATGTTTAAATATTCAATAAAATCAAAAACGGGTTTTTGGCAAAAGC
>NW_023646214.1:0-7753 GCF_015228065.2 Penaeus monodon
CCCGGCCCTTGTTTAGGACCTGTTGGGATGAGTTGGACGGAATGGGCAAGCTCACCTACCAGTCCCAGGTGGGAGATGATGGGGTACGAGATCCCGTCATCGCCCGGGGCTGAGTTGCAACTGGCTTTGTGTGCATCTCTTAGTTCCCTCAGAGAAAAGATAACGTCTGAGTTATCGGGTTCGGCTGCCCTTTCTCTGATGTGAGCAAGTCTGTCTGGTTGTAGGCGTTCTTGTCTTGCCCTCAGTTCGGCTGGCAGACTGTCGCTGCTCGTTCTCGCAGAGAACTCTTGCGCCAGTCTGTTGGCCTCTGCCTGGGGGTCATGGTGCGTGCATCTCGGGGCTGAGCGGCTGGTGGCTCGCTTGACCCGTTGCCATAGCTCTGAGAGGGTGGTACGGTGATCGAAAGACTCACACCATTCCAGCCACTTTTCCTGCCTCACTCTGCTGGCAGTTTCCTTGGCATCCCTCACAGCCTCCCTTAGGAGGGCTAGGTTGTCGGGGGTTCTTTGCCTTCGGAAATGTTTACGGCACATGTTTACCCTGTGGTTGACCTCCCTAATCTCGTCATTGAAGTACCAGGCGTCCTTGTGACTCCTGGACCCAGGCCGAGTTTTGGGTATGGTCAGTGAGGCTGCCTCATCAATGGCATTTACAAGTCTGGCTTGTAGCACTTCCACATTTTCGCTCTGTGTGGGTTCATTGCTTCTCAGACAGCGGGCCAAGGCGCTCTGGAACGCCTGCCAGTTGGCCTTGTCTGTTTTCCATCTTGGATTCGGTCGTGGTATTTCGGCTGGGCCACTATCCATGGAGGGTTGTTATAGTGCCATAATGGTCACTAGTGACGGTCTCATCGACACGCCAGCCAATCCTCTCCACCAGAGTCGCAGTGGCCAGGGTGAGGTCTAGGACCCCTCCTCTCACATGCGTTGGCTCCTGGCTGTTGAGGAGAGCGATCTCGGGGAATGTCTCGAGCACGTTGGCTATGTGACGGCCAGCCGCATCCGGTGCCCTGCAGGGAGCCAGGATGGGGTGGTGTGCATTGAAGTCTCCCCCTATGATCACTCGGTCGTGTGCTGCGGAAGCACATACCTGGCTGATGTCTAAGCTACTACAGTGTGGCCTGCTGTACACATTGTACAATTTCAGGGGTCCCCCGGCCAGTTGAATCTCGACGGCAAGAGATTCAACATCTTCTCCACAGTGCGGTGCATCGGCTATTGCGGAGCAGGGAATTGTTGCCTTCACCAGGGTCATCAGGCCTCTTTTGCCATCGGAACGTGGCAGCGCGTAGACGTGATACCCTGAGAAGCGAACAGCTTCCGCTGATAATGTCTCCTGGAGCATGACGATGTCAATGCTCCTTGATCGCACTATTGCGTGGAGGATGGCACTCCTTGAGGAGAAGCCACAGATGTTCCACTGCAGAATACTTAGATTGCGTGTCATGATGTTACTAATTGATAGTTACATCAGAGACATCGTCACATTCGGGTTGACGGTCGGAGTCTGACAACTCCATTGTGAGATCCTCACTGCTTGAGGACTCTCTTTCGGCTGTCAGGCTATCCCTGGATCCACTGGGGGGTGGAGAGCCTTTGGTAGCTCTGACTTTCGTCTTTGGCTTTTTCTCGGGCCAGGCTGTTTCTGTGCATTGGCTGGCCTTGCCTGGGCAGGCTCAGCTTCTTCTGATTCGGCTTGTGGCACTGAATCAGCCTGGTTAGGCTCTGCCTGTGAGGGCATGGCCTGGCTAGGCTCTGCCTGTGAGGGCATAGCCTGACTTGGAGAGGGGAGGGGAGTCTCGACCTGGGCTGAGGGAGGGGATTGGGCTGATTTGGCCTTCTCCATCTTCCTTCCCTTTATGCTTTTCACGGTCTGTTTGAGGGTCGTCATGGCAACATTGACTGCCTTATCCGCCTCTTCCTCGGTCCTGGACAAGGATACTGCCACTGCTGTGACCACAGCAGTGATCAGGATCGACATGTCCCCCTCGTCGAAGAACATGTCTTCTGGGTCTGGGGAGGACCGTGTGGTGCTGTTGGAACCTTTCTTCCTGTGGTTCCTCTGCACTTGCTTTACTTGGGGGAACTCCTGATTGTCGGAGATCTCCGGTTTCGGCTGGGGGGCAGCTTCCTTCCTCTTAGGAGGTCGGGAAGCCTTTTCGCTTTTGTTCCTCCCCCAGACGTAGGTGCCTGGGGGGGCAGGAACAAAGTCTGGTCGCTTCTTAGCAACCTCTTGCCGTTTGAGGGCCGCCTCTTTCCTGACAGAGCAAGCCAGGCTCCAGGCGTGATGCCTCTTGGCACAGTTAGGACATTTGGCTGTTGTGTCCTTCTTTTCTTCTTTATGTGCCTTGATGCACACCTCAGTATTGTGTGCCTTGCTACAGACACCACATTTTGGCTTGGCTGTACAGTTAGCCTGGTGGTGTCCGTACTTCTGGCACTTGAAACACCGAAGTGGTTCAGGCACATAAGTGCGTAGGTTGTAGGTACCCCAGTTACCCAGATCAAGGGTGGAGCTTGGGGTACCTTTCATGGTCACCAGGACTTGCCTGGTTGGAGTCTTCCCCTTCGACAATCGGGAAGCCTCCACGACCTGTGGGTGTGATGTTATCACCTCCACATCGTATGAGACTGAGAAGCCAAGTAGCACCATCTTGACTCTCTTCTCCTCGGAGTTCAGTGGCGAGAGGCTCACTTTCCTCCCATCTTTTAACTCCTTTGTCTCCTGCAGGAAACAAAGGGTGGCTTGATCTTTGGGCACGATGATCATGCCCTGATCTCGCGCAACCCGGATCGACAGCCGGATTTTGCGCTGGCTCTCCAATGCCCTTACCATTTGGTAGGCATTGTCGAAGCCTTCGGGTTTAACAGGGACCTTGAATTGCGGGAAACGCCTTGGGGGTCCAGACTCGCCATCAGAGTCGGACTCCGGCCTCGGCCGTTTCGGTCCGCCCTTTCGGCTTTGGGGCTTGCTCGTGGAGGCACCAGCTGTTTCGGCTGGTTCAGCTGGTGCTCCTGATTCAGTCAGTGGGGTCGTCTGAGGGGGGCTCAGAGACCTTCCTGGTCTGGGTGCTGGCCTGGAGGGGCCAGCACGAGAGTCCATCTGTTGGACAATCTGGTGGACAGACATGTTTGTACATGATTTATTTGTCTTGTCCGCCATCTTGGCAGCAGGCATGACAGTGTCATCCTGTGCTCGGGGTTTTCTTTTGCCACCCGGAGGCACGTAAGGCTTCAGGGTGGCTGCCGTGGTCTGGGCCTTGCACGGGTCGTCAACAGTAAGGTCTGTCTGTGGGGGATTTTTGTTTGAATTTTCCATGTACTTGGCAGTGCTTCATCCACTCACGCCCCCACCCACCACGGAGTCCAACAAGGGGAAGCTGAGTGCTAGAACCAATATCTAACAGCAACAGGGGTGATGAGTGGATATACGCAGCCAATTAGCCGATTGCACTGGTACACACGGACGGTTGGGTACCACGGCAGCATGACTGTTGCCCTAGCCTCCCGGGGAGACCGCCGATTGACCTGACCGGCCGGATCGGCCCCCCTGTCTTGCCAGAATAAAGGCCAAAGGGGCGTGTTGTAGCCGGGGGCGTACTCTGCAGGGCATTATATATATATAAAATTTATATGAATATTTTTGGGGTTTTACCAACGTGCGCGAGTTTCCCCCTCGTAGAGTCGGTCCGGGCGGTTTGGGAACCCGACTCCCCCAATCCCCGCGCAGCTCATCGACCTGACCGAGTATACATCGCAGGGGCATTTTAAAACCCCCGGTCCAAAAAAAATCACTCACTCATCGGCTAGGCTCTCACCCGAACACTAGCTGTACACTAAAAAATAAAGAGTAATTTGACTTCTTGTGCGTTTCCCTACAACCACACGGGTGACCCTCGGATTAAGAGCCCAGTTACCATGAGTGTCAGCCGCCTTAAAGCCCTGCCCACCCCCCATTGCTTCCCTTTCCCTGAATGGTTTTGCGGGGGAACAGGATTTCCTCCTCGCCATGTCCCTCTCCGCCACCAAATATCGGTATGGTCCCAAACCTTTTCCCCCTTTGAACTCCTGCCTCCGTCAGCGCCCTTTATTAACAACCCCGGTACAACACATATGAACTCCCAAAGAAGCAATCCTGCAGGAGCCGCGCCTTCCCCAGAACACGCGCGCGCTCTTTTCACAGTTTTCGTCGCCTGACACCCGTACCCCTGGGAAAAACTCCGGCACATAAAACGCACTCTCCCCGTGCCAACACTCATCTGCCTCCCGCCCTTCTACCTCGATTTTCCCTTTCAGCGTCTCCAGCGCCGTTAAAACCGCTTACTAGCGTGGGAGCTCCCTATTAAAAATAGCCTAAAAAGCAGACGAGTCTAGCTATCCAGACTACCGCAAAGTTCAGCTGTAGCCGCTCCGCCCCCTTTTAACTTTGGAAGCCCCCCGGACACGGGTTTCCCGAACCCCACAACTGCCGTTCGACAACTTTCACCCGCGACCTTCACCAGTCCCAGATCCCCGCCATCGCAGTCCTGCTCACCCCGGTTAAAACCGCGATCGTGGGGAACTACGCGCCCCGTCCCGTCCCCCTACAGCCGCCGCCGTTCCCGACTCCAGGTAGCTACTGTTTCTAACCTTTTCCCTTTTGGCACAGGGCGCGTCGGTGCAAACCCCCTTGCTCGTGGCCGGGAAAAACGGACCCCGCGGGAATAGTACCCCGACTTCCCCGCGGCCCCAACGGCGCCTACTCTACGTCCGCGACAACAATTAAACGCGGTTTTTGGGTGGACACGGGAGGGGAAAGTCAGTCTCTTCCCGCTCCTTAAAAGACGGGCAATCGCCTGCTTCTGCCATTGGAGGCTGCCATTTTCGCCCCATCAAGATACGGTGAGCCTCATTGACCCTCCTTTTCGCGGCGCTCCGCATCGAAGCTGAATGGGTTTTCCCCTTTTCGCTGACGTACAGCAGCCCTCCCCGGGGGCTGATTTTTTGGGTCACCCCGGGTTCCGTGGACCTTAGGCGGGGGCCTTGTGCACCAGTCAGGGGCCTCACCTGCCTCGTCGGCCCCCGGTACGTGTCCCTGGTATACACTGTACTGCCCAAATATGCCCCTTACAGAGCGTCTGCTCGGTTTCCAGCCTGACCAAAACCCATCAACGTGGGGAACGACACCCCCCCACCCTCAAGCACCCCATCGTCACGACGGACCCCCGGGCTTTTTCCCCTGCAGGACTTGCCCAATCGCTTCCCCATCGCAAAGGGAGAGTTCGAGCACATCGAGAGCTCGGATCATAAGCCCCTTTCCCGCAGCCATGGGGGCATCTCCCCTGCACCTTTTTCGTAGAAGGACGGGGCTGCGTCCCTGTAGGGGTTATCGTCACCCAAAAGCCACTGCACCGGGCCGCTACCCCCTCCCCCCACCCCCACTCCTTCACACGGGCCCGGGGGTGCCGATTTTTCTCTAAAATCGACCTCTCAAGCTACCACCAAAACCCCCTCGCCCAGGAGGACATCCCCAAGACGCTTGACCCCGCCTTCGGGGCCCGTACAAATTTCCTGCGAATGCCTTTGGGCTCCGCAACGCCGCCCAACTTCCGCGCTTCTGGGCGATGTCACCCGCGGCCTACAGGGCGTCTTCGCTAATCGACGATTACTCTCGCCGCAGCAACATGAGGAACACCAGGGGCCCTCCGGGCCCTCTTTTACGCTTTTCAGGACCGGAGTCATCTCAACCCTGGGAAGAGTCTTTTCGGAGTCTCCTCTCTCACCTTTCTAGGTCACACGATACCGCCGACGTATTCCCCCCGCTCAGGAGAAGGGCAGCAGTATCAGGGAGTTCCCCCAAGCAACAATGAAGACACAGCTTTGGAAGTACCTCAGATTTAAATTCTTCGGAGGGGTTTTCCCGAAGTGTGCACTTCTTCTGGGACCTCTGCAACGTCTCCTCGCTCCATCCCGGTCGGGAAGCGGCAGAGACGTTATTTGGACCTTTGAGGCGATCGAAGCTTTCGAGGCTAGCAAGGACCCCTTAGCCTCGGCGACCCTCCTCAACCACCCGCAGCAGGAGCAAGGCTCAATATAGCCGTCGACGCCTCGGAAAACCGCCATGGGAGCATTTTTTTGCAACAAGATTCGGGTTTAACGGTTGGCAACCCCTGGCTTTCTTTTCACGGACTCTCAGCCCAAAAACAAATAGGTACAGTGCTTTCGGCAAGGAGCTCCTTGCGGTGTACACGACCATCAAACACTTCCGGACATATGTCGAGGGAAGGACTTCCACATCTTGACGGACCACAAGCCCTCACCTTCGCCCTGCACAACAGGAGTCGCCGTCAGCCCCTGCGTTGAAGAGAGGCCCCTGGATTTCGTTGCCCAGTTCACCACTGACATACAGCACATCCGGGCACCACAACCGGGCTGCAAAACGCCCCTATCCAGGGTCTCGATATCCATGGTAAGTGCGAGCAGCACCCCGATCGACTACCAGCTGGTTCGCAGGGAGCAGCAACAGGACCCTTCCCTCCCCAGGCTCACCGACGGAGACACCTCCCTTCAACTAGAGCAGGTGCAGCTTCAGGGCTCCCGGGACACCATCCTCTGCGACATCTCGCTGGGCAAAACCCCGTCCTTACATCCCTCCGTCACCCCGCCGACAGTTTTTCGATGCTTACCACGCTCATAGGGGAATCCCGCGCAACACAGGACCTCATCCGCAGCAAAGTCGTCTGGCCCGGCATCAATAGAGACGTCCGGCAGTGGTGTCGCACCTGCATCGAATGTCAACGCAGTAAGGTTCACCGACACACTAAGTCTCCCCCACAGGTGTTCCTTGTACGAGACCATCACGGCAACGAGACATCTACTTGCCCCGCGACCTCCAAGACTGCTCACATGTCTTCATAAGACGACCCACCAAGCCTCCCCTCTGCCCACCCTATGAGGGGCCCTATCCGGTCATCAAGCGGGATAGTAAAACCATCACCATCCGCATCGCCATCCGCATCGCAAAGGAGTCGGTTCGCCAAACCGCCTGGACCTGACTCTACCGAGCGCGGAAACTCGTCGCACGTTGGTAACCACATATATATATACATATATATATATATATATATATAATGCCGTGCACGAGTACGCCCTGCGGCTAGCAACACGCCTCTTTGGTCCTCTATTCTGGCAAGACAGGCGGCCTGATCCAGGCCCGGTCAGGTCAATCGGCTGGTCTCCCTCGGGAGGCTAGGGTCAAGCAGTCATGCTGCCGTTGGTACCCACACCGTCCGTGTGTACCAGTGCAATCGGCTAATTGACTGCGTATATCCACTCATCACCCCTGTTGCTGTTAGACATTGGTTCTAGCACTCAGCTTCCCCTTGTTGGACTCCGTGGTGGGTGGGGCGTGAGTGGATGAAGCACTGCCAAGTACATGGAAATATAAACAAAAATCCCCCCCAGACAGACCTTTCCGTTGACGACCCGTGCAAGGCCCAGACCACGGCAGCTACCCTGAAGCCCTTTCGTGCCTCCCGGGGGGCAAGAAAACCCCGAGCACAGGATGACACTGTCATGCCTGCTGCCAAAATGGCGGACAAGACGAAAAAAATCATGTACAAACATGTCTGTCCACCAGATTGTCCAACAGATGGACTCTCGTGCTGGCCCCTCCGGCCACACCCCGACCAGAAGGTCTCTGAGCCCCCCTCAGACGACCCCTGACGAATCAGGGCACCCGCTGAACAGCCCCGCCTCAGACAGAACCAAAAGAA
>NW_023646215.1:0-2500 GCF_015228065.2 Penaeus monodon
GTCGACCCTTTCTACTCTAGCAAGAAATCAGGTAGAAAAAGGGGCAGCCCTTCCCCCGCAGCAGGTTTTAATGACGGACATAAGGCCTTCTTAATGGGGAATATCGAAGAAAGTCCCGAGACAGTTGATGCCGTTTTTTTAACAAATATTCGGGTTTTTTTCTAAAAACACCCTCCCACCTCCACATGGGAGTGGAACCATCCTTTTCCCCCCCTTTCCCTTTGTACAGGCTTTTGCGAGCAAATCCAATTCGGGGAGCGTTTCATACCATGTTTTGTTTTAGAAAAAGAGGCGAGGAGCGCTTCATCTTTTCTCCATTTCCGAGATTTTGTTTATTATTCAGGGACAGAATTTGTTTTGATTTCCAGGATATCGACGCCCCGACTAGGACTGGGGTTTTTGCTTTGAGCGACATTCTCTGCCTGAAAAAAACTTTTTTCAGTTGAATTTTTCCCTTAGGCCCAACGAGTTTCCCATGAATTCTACTTTTTTTTCTAGAAAGGATGTTACCCTTTGGGTTAATCACCATATGGTTAAGGTGCGTTTTACCTCCGTGCTGAAAAATCGAAAAATACGCACAAAAAAGGAAAATTTTTCCCCCTTTTTACGTTCCTACATCCTACAAGTGTATCGAAGTTAAAGGGTTTGAGTTTATTTTGTTTTCTTCAAACGTTTATTTCTTTCAGTTTTCATTCAGGACAAAATAAATTTTCCCCGGCCGCGTAAATTTTCCCTGGACTGATGGTAAATTTTAACACCACCGAACCATAGGTTTGTTTGTATCAGCCTTTTTTCCGCAGTTCAGATGAATGTTGTTAAAATTTGTAAAAAACAATATCTCGAGATATGACATCACTCCTGCCAGGGCCTGACGCTAAAGAATTTACTTTTCCAAAAAACGAGCAAAAAAACAATATAAAGGGAAAAAAATTTTCCCTGTTAGTATTTCATGTAAGATTCACTGTATTCCAGCGTCCGAGAAACATCATAACTTAAAAATCGTAAGTAGCTTATAACACACAGGTACGAAATGTGGAAAAAATGCCAATAATAATATTGTTATGAATTTTTAATAATAGTTATTAATATTATCAAAGATATATATATATATATAATATATAATATATTATATATATATATTATATATATATATTATATATATTTAAAGATATTTGCGGCTGTCGAGGGTACAAGGGGAAAAGAAAAAATAATATAAAATATAATAATATATATATATAATATTATATATATATATTTATATAATATATATATTATATATAAATTATAATATTATATGCGGACAGGGCCTCTCTCAAAAAATTCACATTGCTCAAAATTTTCCCCAAAAAAAAATCATGGAAGCCATGATCGTCAGGCCGCGGTGGCCTAATGGTTAGAGGTCGGTAACACGGCGACCGCGGCGGTAGACATGAACCCACCTTTTAAGAAGAAGACACATTTGGTATGTTTTTCTTTTATGTGTGTGTGTGGGTGTGGTTTTTGGTGTGTGTGTGTGTGGGTGTGGTGTTGTGGTGTGTGTTTTGTGTGGTGGGTGGGGGTGTGTTGTGTTTTTGGGTTGTGTGTTGGTTGTGTGTGTGTGTTGTGTGTGTTGTGTTGTGTTTGTGTGGTGTGGGGTGGGTGTGGGTTGTGTGTGTGGGGTGTGTGTGTGTGTGTGTGGTGTGTGGGTGGTCGTGGTGTGTGTGTGGGGTGTGGTGGTGTGGTGGGGATTGTTTTTGTTTGTGTTTGTGTTTTTGGGTGTTGTGGTGTGGGGGGGTGGGTGTGTTTTGGTGTGTTTTGTTGTTATTTTATGTATAATGTTATTGTATGTTGTTGTGTGGTGCGCGCGCGCGCGTGTGTGTGTGTGGTGTGTGTGTGTGTTTTGTGGTGGTGGGGTGGTGCGGCCGCGCGTTGTTTGTTGTGTGTGTGTGTGGTGTGTGGTGTGGTATGGTGTGTGGGGCGTGCGTCTGCGTGTGTGGTGTTTGTGTTGGTTTTGTTTTTGTTGTTTTGATGGTGTGGTGGGGTGGTGTGGGGGTGTGTGTTGTGTGTGTGGTGTGTGGTGTGTGTTGTTGTGTGTTGTGTGTGTGTGTGTTGTTGGGGGTGTTTTGGGGGGGGTTTTGTTTGGGGTTTTGTGAGAGAGAGAAGATAGATAGATAAAAGAGGGAGAGGGAAAAAGAGAGAAAGAGAGAGAGTGGGGGTTGGTTGTATGGGTTTTGTAGCTCTAGTCGAGCTTTCTACTCTAGCAAGAAAATCGAGGTAAGACAGCGGCAGGCCTTCCTCAGCAGCAGGTTTTAATTGACGGACATAATGGCCTTCTCTAATTTGGGGAATATCGAAGAAAGTTGCCCCGGAGACAGTTGATAGCCAGTGTTTCTACAAATATTCTGTGTTTTTCTAGAACACCCTCCCACCTGCCACATTAGAGTGGAACATCCTTTCAAACAATCCAATCTCGCTTTGTACAGGCTGTGCGAGCAATATCCAATTCAGGAGCGTTTCATAG
>NW_023646216.1:0-7752 GCF_015228065.2 Penaeus monodon
TTTCCCCAAAAAAAAAAAGGAAGCTTTACTTATGGACTAAATTTGAAATTTTTAAAACAGCAGTATTTTCTAGGGAAGGGAATACTTGTTTTATATCCCCATTTTTTTTATTTCTTTTGCGGGTTTTGGGGGTTTTTTTGGTGTTCAGTCAACCGCATGGATAAGTCAGCCCAAGTTTGGGAAAAGCAAAAAGCATTGGAACCACTACCAGAGGCCCAAAGCCAATATCCAATAGTGTGTGCGGGCCCTTTCTCTGGGGAAGACATCATGACGTCATTATGGTTTGTTTTTTTGTTTTGTTTTTATTTACATTGAAAATTTCCCTTGGAATCTCCGGGGTATCATGGTAAATAAAGGGAAAATTGGATTAAATGCATATATTTTGATTAATAAATGTTTTCCACCTTTTCTTCGCTTCAGAGAAGGCCCTAACCAAAGAGCACGTTTTGAAAAACCTTGCTGCTCCCCCAAGGGAGGAAGAAAGAACAGGGGAGGAGGAGAAAAAAGAGAATGAGGAATGTGCATCATTCAGCAGGAGAAGAGGCTAGTGCGGAAAAGCAGAGAGGAGGGCGGCTATAAAGCTGCGTGAAGAGATGAGAGGCAGGTCAAGCAAAGCATTTGGAACAGAAATGAAAAAACAGGGGGAGGAGGCAGTTGAATTCAGAAACAAAACAGCAGGAGTGAAGAATTGCAGAGGGGAAAAGAGGTGTGTTAAAAAGATAAAATTTTGTTACAGCAGGGAAATGTTAGTAATGCAAAAAAACTGTGGGGCATCATTAAAATTAAATACTTCCCCTCATTTCCCCGGTAAGAGAAACCCTGAGCATAATAAACTCTAGTGATTTCTGGCAATGGCCAGACATGGGCGTGGGGTCCGCCACATCAAGCCAATGCTCTGGGGCTCGTGTGTGGACGGCATACCCTGTTCCACGGTTTTTATAGCGAAAACCCGTCTGAAAAGGGAAAATAAGTTCCCCTTCAAATAACTTCATGGTGAAAAATCTGTTTTTGAAAATTTTTGCATTGCTTTAAAAATCCTTTGGTTTTCTTCCTCTCTGATTGTGTGGAACTTCTCCTTGAAACAATGTGGGGTTAGAATTATGAAGACTGTGTGTGATTTCCCCTGCATGCACCAGGGAACACACTAAAAAGGGGCAAACAAGGAGGGGGAGCGGAGGAACAGTTGGGCAGGAGGCAGCACTCAGAGAAAGGTAGTGAACTTGGTCGGAGGTGTGCGTCCCAAAACCTCCCTGCCCTCCTCATAAAGTTCTGGACTTGCACAAATTTGAGCCTCTCTCAAAAAGGTGCAACATTTTTTTTAAAAGTCCACATATTTATTTTCCCCCCCCCCCTCATTTTTTAAGACAGTTGGGGAAAAAAATTTGTGAATGATAAAAAAATATTTTGAGAATGCAAAGGAAAAAATTTCCACTTCATTTTTTATTATATTCTTTTGTGTTTTTTTATTTATTTATCTATTTTTTTTTTTTTTTTTTCCCCATTTTGTCCTTTCCTGCCTGGCCTAGATTTTTTCCGGGTTTGCCCCTTTTGTCCACCCCCAGGTGCTTAAAGTTACCCACTTTTCCGCTACTAATTGTGCTTTTTGAACCGAGGACCACCCACCCCCCCCTTTTGCCATCCCCTGGTCCATTCTTTTTTGAAAAGTGCTTCTTTTATTGGTTGGTTTCTTCCCAAAAGGGGTTTTTTCGTTTTTTTGGTAACTTTTAGAAAGTATATGAACTTGTTGAACTGAAGTGCAAATGCTTGGTGAAAGCGGCTATCAATTTGGTAGCTTTTACGTCTCATTCAAATTTAATTTGGATGAAAAAAACCAAAGGAAAAAAGCCGATAAGTAAACAGTTTTATGAAATAACATTTTGGTGACATATTTTTTCTTAGCAAAAGTGCAGCTCCAAGGAAAAGTCTATGCCATGGGAAAAAAAGAAAAATCTCTCATAAAATTAAAGCTTGTTAATCTTTTTTTTTTGATGGGATGGGATGTCTTGGATAATATATTTCAATTTTTTTTTTGAAATTTTTTCTTTTTTTTTTTTTTTTTTTTTTTTTTTCAGAAAAACTTTTTAAAAATATTCTTGATATTTTAGCATGTTTACTATTACTTCATTTACCATTCTCTGTTTTTTATTTTTTAAAAATTTTTCCCTTTTCAAAGTTTATAAAGAATATTGATATCATTTTTAAAAACTTTTACATCTCAAAATTTTTTTTTTTTAATTTTTGAATTAGGTGTATTTCATAAAAATTTTAATTTTTAAAATTGGAATTCCACAGTTTGTTGGATTTTCACTTCTGTCTTTATCAGATGTTTTTAAGTAAGCAGTTGCTGCTAAAGGAAAATTACATAAACGAAAATTTAAACATTTCCCCTTCATGGACATGAAAATTCCACTGAGTTACTTTTTGGGGTTTTTCCTGATTCGGTTATATCTGTAAATTTTTCTTGTTTTGACTGTGTAACTTGAACTGATCAATGGATTTTTTTTGCCTGTGAATTACATCTGACCTGATGGACATTGGCCCCCATTTAAAGAAGCCTATTGGCCCACTCCTACGGGGAAAGCAAAAACTTTATCAAGCTTGAAGCTTATACTCAGCCTAATGTTTGGGAGAGAAACCTTGGGCACTCCATTGAGTGTTTTTTTTTAAAAACTAAAATTTACTTGTGGAACATTTTTTTTTTAAAAATTTGGATCACATTATTTGTCAAATGGTTGGCTTCAAAGTTTTAGGTTCTGTGACATATTTTGTTAGTGTGATCTCAAAAGTCTTTTCATGACCCTTTCTGTTCCACTGCAGGGGGAATTTGCCCCAATTATCCATCTGCATTTTTTTTGTACCATGCTGTTGGCTTTTCAAATACCAGATACCATATGGCCAAAGTTTACCCTTTTTGTTGCCCTTTAGCTGAATTCTCTCACGAATTGACTTTTTGAACCGGATGTATGCTTCCTAAAACACAGTATCCTGAAACCTTTGTTGTATCGGGTTTTTTAAAGCGGGGGTTTAAGAACTTTTGGTTTTAGATTGGAATGATATCCTTTTTCAGACTAAAGCTCCTTTTGAATGGTTATGTTACATTAGTATTATAATTCTTTTATGAATTCATTAAAATAAATTATAAGTCAATTATAGTCCCTTATTTTTCAATGAAACTGGCTTTTAAAAAAAAAGCCAAAATTTTACCAGTTGTTAAAAAGAGTGTCCTTAAAAAATTTTACCAATAACGGTTAATGATAAATGAATAGCTTTTCAGATGATAAAATCATCATCAGCCCTAGTAGATTTACGGGGGTCTTTTACCTTTATAAATGCATATATGTACTGTACTGTATTGTTGGGCTATGAAGAGTGTTTGGATGAAAAACTCTAAGTAGTTTTTTTTTTTTCATCATTTGTTTTTTTTTTTTTTTTTAATCGTTAAAAAAAGGGGGTTTGTTTGTGTGGTTTTGATTTAAACCCTTTTCCACTAAAAATGTAATTCTTGCACATCGAAAATAGCTGATTTGTTTTCTGTCTAGTGTTTTCTTGTGCAAGTGATTGTCGTAGATTTTTATTTCAAATGGAATAATCATTTATATTACCCCTGTTTGCAAGATTATAATTTTTTAAATTTTGATGTAATTCTCTGAGTTTTCCCAAAATCTTTTATTTTTGGGGATTGTTTGAAAAATAATGCCTATATTTCTGTTTTCTTTTATTAAGTTTTTTGTTCTTTTTGAGTACAGAAAGTAGTTTTTTGGGTTTTATAGTAAATTAATGTTGCCATTCTGTGATGGACTTTTAGCCCGACGGGTTTATGGAAAAAGGGGTGTTTTAAAGGGAAAAATTTAAAGGGTTTTAATTGGTTAACCCTTTTCCCCCCGGGAACATATAATGTCCCTGAATTGCCCTTTAGACAGGTGGTGCCAGCCACAGAGGCAAACAGTCACCAGTCATTTCCCCTCTCCTTTAATTTTTTGAAAAATATTTTTTTTTAAAACTATTATTCGTACTATTATTAACAATACACCCAAAAAAAATAAAAGTATATATAATATATATAATATTTATATATAATTTTATAATAAATATATTTTTTATAATATATATTATTTTAAAATTTTATTTTTATATTATATTTTATTTTTTATATATTATTTAATATTATATTATTATAATATTTTTTATTATAATAGATTTTAAATTTTTTTTATATATTTTATATATATATCTATATATATATATCTTTTTTTTTATTTTTATAAACCCCCCTTTTTTTTTTTTTTTTTCTACCCAAAAAATTTTTTTTTAAAAAATATATTTATTTCTATAATTTTCTTTATTTTTTTAATATTTTTAAATTTTTTATATATATTATTATATATATATATTAAATTTAAAAATTATTAATTTTTTTTTTTATATTATATATTTTTTAAAAATATATTTTATTATTTATTATTTAAATTATAATTAATTTATATATATTTATAAATTTATTAATTTTTATTATTATATTTTAAAAAAAAATATAAAATTTTTAATAAATTTAAAATTTAAAAAAATATATATATATAAAATTTTTATAAAAAAATTTTTTTTTAAAAATATATTATATATATATATATTATATATATATTTTTTATATTTATTTAATTAAAAAAATATTAAAATTTTTTTTATTTAAAATATTTAATTATATTTTTTTAATTTTTAATAAATTTTTATACTAAATTTTATAAATATTTTAAATTTTTTTAAATTTTTTTTTAATTTTTTTATTTTTAATTTTATTATTTATTTATATATTTATCTTTTTTTTTTTTTAAAATTTTTATTTTTATTTTTTTTTTATTAATTTTATTATTTTAAAATTTTTTTTTTATTTTTTTTTTTTATTATTTTTAAATTTTTAAAAAAATAATTAAATTTATTTATATAATTTTTTTTTTTTATAAATTTTTATATATATTTTTTATATTTATTTATTTTATTATAAATTTTTTTTTAAAAAATTTTTTATTATTTTTTTTAATTTATATTTTTTTTAAAAAAAAAAAAATTTTTTTTTTTTTTATTTTAAAAATATAATTTTTTTTATTTTTTTAATTATTTTTATTTTTTTTGTTTTTGGGTTTTTTTTTTTTTTTTTTTTTTATTTTAAAATTTTTTTTTTTTTTTTTTTTTTTTTTATTTTTTTAAAAATTTTTTTTTTTTTTTTTTCCCCTTTTCTTTTTTTTTTTTATCTTTTTTTTTTTTTTCCCCCCCATTTTTTTTTTTTTTTTTTTTTTTTTTTTTTTTTTTTTTTTTTTTTTTTTTCTTTTTATTTTTTTTTTTTTCTTTTTTTTTTTTTTTTTTTTTTTTTTTTTTTTTTTTTATTTTTTTTTTTTTTTTTTTTTTTTTTTTTTTATTTTTTTCTTTTTTTTTTTTTTTTTTTTTTTTTTTTTTTTTTTTTTTTTTTTTATTTTTTTCTTTTTTTTTTTTTTTTTTTTTCTTTTTTTTCTTTTTTAATTTTTCCCCCCCCCCCCCCCCCCCCCCGGCCCCCCCCGCCCCCGCCCCCCCCCCGCCCCCGGCCCCCCCGGCCCCCCTGCCCCCCTTTGCCGGAAAAAAAAAGGTTCGGGTAGCCCTGTGTTGCCCCTTGGGTGCAAATCCTTTGGGCCTCCTCTCCCCCAAGGCCCCCGGCTGGCTTCGGTTTCCCTTGGGTGGCGGGGTTTTGCATGTTCTGGAATGTCTTTTTTCGGTTGGGGCTGTCCCTTTTTTGTTTGCTTGGGTTTTCGAGGGGTGGTGCAAGCTGTGTGGTCCTTTTAAAAAGGTTTCGGCCCTTTTTGAACTTTTTTTTTGGCGGGGAAATTGACGTTTTAAATGTGGCTTTAGAATTTCTCTTGCTTTTTTCCCCTTTCCTGGTGTACTTAGGGGAAAACTTATTTTTCTCTTAAAAATAAGAATTGCCTGTTTTGTTTTAGAAAGAAAAAATGTATGAAAGCATTTTTGATTGAAATTTTACTTAGTACTTTACCTTAAAAGAGAAATGTTTTACACCTTTATTTTTTTTTGGAACAAAGTTTTGCTTTAAGAAATTTGCGTGATAGAAATCCCGGCTTTTTTTGCATTAATGTGTATCACCTAGTGGAAATAAATTATAATTTTCTTTTTTATTACCATATGGGTAGTTGGGACAAAACCTTTTAACCCCTTTTTGCTCGGATATATAAATCCCTGTCCACTAGGGTTGATTTTGTAAGTTTTGTTTTCCCTAGATGGTTTACCCAGATATGCACAGTGTTAATCACCAGGGGTCAGTTCCGGGTGCACTGCGCACCTGTTTACCCAAATCCAATTTTATGTAGAAAGAATTTTTTTTATGTTATTGTTATAACATTAATGTAAAAGATAAGAGAATGATAAAATGATAGAAATATGATGAATACAATAATAAAAAGTATGGGGGTTTAAAAAATAAAAATGATAATGTATGTAATGATAATGATAAAATGGTAGGGTAATGATAATAAATAAGGTTATAATCATAAAGTAAAAATTATATTAAAATGCAAACTCACCCAAAAAAATTGCAGAATGGAAGAAAAAGTTAGGGGCAGGTAAGCCACTAAATTTGGGCCCCCTTGGGGGACCAAAACCCTTCAGAAGCTTTTATCTGTAAAATTTAATATGTAAAACTAATATAGTCAGCTCATGCACCCCAAAACCCAAAGGGGTTAAAATTTTGCAAATATTTGCAACCTTTTTTATTTGAATCAAAAATTATAAAACATATAAAGTGCTTCCACTACAATTTCCCCCCCCACTCCCGAAATGTCACCTCCATCTTTACTAAAAGTGTGCAAAATTGTGTCACACAACATTGATGGATATTAGTACTTGTGGAAAAGTAACCAAAAGGGAAGGCCTTTGTAATGAATTCTTTTCCATGGAAACTTAAAAAAGAATAATTAAATTAAAAACTAAGCAAATAGAAAATGTATTTTTTTTGAAAGGATTGGCAATTTTTCCCTTTTTTCTTATGACAACGCAGTTTAAGAACTCAAGAGGTAACGTTTCATGGACTAAAAAGGTAGAATCAGTGAGGGTTTTTTTCCCGTATGTTTTTTCTTTTTGAGCATTTTGTATATTGCAATTTTTTTTTTTTGTGTGATCATAATATTAAATTTGTACATATGAAGTAAAAAAATTAAGTGGGATTAGCAATGATTTCTTGTTATTAGCTGTATGACAGATTGCTGGGATAGGATTCAAAATTTCAGCTACAGATTTTGAGCATTTTCAGAGAAAAGCATTTTTTGGGGTCTTGGAGGGACTGGTGGTTTAAAAAATTTGGGGGGAAATGGTGGCGTGATATCTTGCTGGCTGGCCTGAAAGTACATGCCTCCCACTGTGATTTTAGTTTAATTTTTTTGTTTAACATAGATGGTAAAAAAACCTTATCATAAAAAGGGGTCAATAAAAAGCTCACCCCAACTGAAACCCTTTTCCTTATTTTGGGAATATTTTTTTTTCTTGGCTATTTGATTTTTAATAAATGTTTTTTATATAGTGTCAATGGTAATAATAACGTATTTATATTTGGGAAGATTAAAAAAATTTTTTTCCCCCCCCCAAAAATGGTTAAATCAAGCGAGGCACCTATTCCCATAAATGACCCGTTTTCTTTTTACACTTCTGTATTAAAAACAATTTACAAAACAAGTCTATGGGGGACATTTAAATTTTCCCTAGCTGGGTTTGTAGACTGTG
>NW_023646217.1:0-2500 GCF_015228065.2 Penaeus monodon
AAATTAAATTATTTCAAAAAATATCTTTATTATAATTAAACGTATAAACTTTATCATGGGAGGCAACCCCAAGACACAAAGTCTCTTCCTATAGATAAATTGTGAATTGCTTTTTCGAAAGCAAAAACCTTGAAAAACCAAAAACCACATTTAAAAGGGAATTATACAACTTCCCTTATAAAAGTTATTAACCAAATTTCAAACGTTCTAGGGAAATTTTCGTTAGTGAAAACACCCTTCGCTCTCATAAAACCGAGAGCACCAGGAAGGACTAACGTACGGCCCTTTTAACTCTTTCCTATCACCATAGCTATTAAGGACATTAACCATCAAAAAATTTCCACTCTAATCCTCGTCACGCAAACAAACCTCACGATAAATAATTATTCCTACAGCGGGGGATGTAAGTTTTTTACTTTTTTCATGTGTGATTGTATGTATATTTTACGTTTCAAATTTTTTAAACGCCTTTACGTCTGTTTGTTATATTTATGTGGCTTTAATTGCAATCTTTTTTTCATTTTTTTATATATATATTATTATATATATATATATAATATATTATATATATATTATTTTTTATATATATTGTTGTTTTGTATATATATAATATATAGGTATTAAAATCGGTGTTATATGTATATATATATATTTATTATATATATATATATATATATATATTATAATTTATTATAATTACATAATCACAATATTATTATATATATAAAATTATATATATATTATATTATATATTTATAATATTATAAAATATTATTTTTTTAATGGTATTTTTAATATATATATATATTTATAATTTTATATTAGATTATTAATATAGTATATATATAAAACGAAAATATAGAGGGGGATAGATGATAGATAGATAATGATATTTTTTTATAATATTTAAAATTGGATATAATATCTATATCATATATATATTATAAATTATATATTATATTTTATTTTATTAAAATTTATATTATATATTTTAATAATGTATATTCATTATACAGTATTATAATAACACACACACCACACACACACCAACACACACCACATATATATTAATATTATATATTAAAATTATTAAAATTTTATTATTATTTATTATAATATATAATATATATATGTAGTGTTTTATAAAATTATATATATATTATTTATATATATATTATATATATTATTATTATATTATATATTATTGTCTGTTTTTGTTTTCCAGCTAATCTGCATTACTTTTACGGCTCTGCTTTCTTTTTTTTTATCACTGATGAAAAAAGAATGGGCCCTCATACGATGAGATAAAGATTTTGTATAATTTATATATATATATATATAAAAATTTTTATATATATATATATTTTTTAAATTATATTTTTAAATAAATCTAATTTTAAATTAATAAAATAATTAATATTTTCCTTATAATATATATTTTTTAATATATATATATATAAAATATATATTTTATATATTCATATATAACCCATATATATTATTATAATTTAATATATATTATATATTATATATATATATATTTTAAATTTATATATAATATAATATATTTTATGCGCGCGCGCCGTGTGTGTGTGTGTTGTGTGTTTTGTGTTGGTGTGTGTGTGTGGTGTGTTTGTGTGGTGGGTGTGTGTGGTTTTGGGTGTATGTGTTTTTTTGTGGGGTTTGTGGGGTGTTGTGTGTGTGGTGTGTTGTGTGTTGTGTGTGGGGTTTGTGTGTTGTGTGTGGTGTTTTTGTGTGTTTATGTGTGTGTGTGGTGTGTGTTGTATTTTTCCCACCCACACCACCACACACCACACCACACACCACACACACAAAATTATATATTATATTATATATATATATTTATATAATTATAATATATACATTCATACATAATATATAATTTTAATTAATTATTATATTCTTTTATATATATAAAAACATATTTTATATATATCTTATTAATATTTAAAAAATATATATATATAAACATATATAAAATTATTATTTATTATAAAATTTTTTAATTTATATATTGTGGGGTGTTTTGTGTTTTTGTGTGTGTTGTGGGGTGTGTGTGTTGTGTGTGTGTGTGTGTTTTGTGCGGTGTTTTCGTGGTTTGTTGTTTGTTTTGTGTGTTGTGTGCTGTGTGTGTACGACACACACACACCTTACAAATTTATCACCAATGGCGGGATGGTTTTCCAGCATAGAATAAAAATATATTCTTCAGTCCGGCCCCCCACCACCTGGTGTTTTTTATTTAAAGGAAACCCCCCAAAGAAAACCCAGTCAAACTTACTGAAATTTAAATGTATCCATGATTTAAACGGTCTCAACAAGGCTCGGGGGGGCGGCTTAAATTTTGTTTCTCTACAAAGTGTGCTATTATACCGGTCTAAAAATTTTTTTCTCCAACCCAAAACATTTGGGCAATCCTATTTTTTAATATTAGCAAAAATTACTAGGGGGGAATAACAGAATAACTTTTACAAAATCA